>NC_092348.1:72018583-72246013 GCF_963676685.1 Mytilus edulis
ATGAATCGGACAACCTGTTGTTAGGTTGCTGCCCCTGAATTGGGTAATTTTAAGGAAATTTTGCTGTTTTTGGTTATTATGTTGAATATTATTATAGATAGAGATAAACTGTAAACTGCAATAATGTTCAGCAAAGTAAGATTTACAAATAAGTCAGCATGACCAAAATGGTCAAAATGGCTGCCATGGCTAATAATAGAACATAGGGGTAAAATGCAGTTTTGGGCTTATAACTCAAAAACCGAAGCATTAAGAGAAAATCTGACAGGGTTTAATTGTTTATCAGGTCAAGATCTATCTGCCCTGATGTTTTCACATGGATCGGATAACCCGTTGTTAGGTTACTGTTCTGAATTGGTAATTTTAAGGAAATTTTGCCGTTTTTTGTTATTATCTTGAATATTATTATAGATAGAGATAAACTGTGTACAGCAATAACGTTCAGCAAAATAAGATCTACAAATAAGTTTGCATGACCAAAATAGTCAATTGACCCCTTAAGGAGTTATTGCCCTTTATAGTTAATTTTTAACATTTTTCATAAATTTTTGTTAATTTTTAGAAAATATTTTCCACTGTAATTACTGGGCCAAGTTCATTATAGATAGAGATAATTGTAGCAACAAGAATGTTCAGTAAAGTAAGATCTACAAACACATCACTATCACCAAAACACAATTATGTCATGAATTTATCCGTGTCCATTGTTTAATATGCACACGACCAAGGTGAGCGACACAGGGTCTTTAGAGCCTCTAGTTATTTTGATAGTACCACACTTCTGTTTAAAAAAAAACCTTTGTAACAACTCATGTAGAGATATGTAGGTGCCTTATTACGATATAAATTTTCCCAACATTATCCAAACATTTCTTCCAGTGGCAGACAAAATGTTTTGATATGAAGTGACAAGTTCAAACCCTCTTTATATCTTTGAAACATACCTCACCTTTAACAGCATTGATTCAACATCTATCTATGTGGTACATGTAGTGTAGATTTACTACATCCAATATCCATAAACAACCTCACACCGCTCCCTAATGGCCAGTTATTAGGTATAAGATCTTTTTTTTTTCATTTTGCTATATATAGTTTATGCATGTCTGAAAGTTTAAATTAAGAAATGCATATGTACAGTATGTTTTAATAATATTCTTCCACTTTCCAAAACCTGCCCCAAAAAATAGTTTTATTATCGAACAATTAACCAAAAGATGCTAAGTAATATTCCTTTATGGAAACAGACATTTTAAACTTTAAAAATATTGTAACTGTGATAAAAACACACAGTTCAAGAACTTTATAATTTATATTATTGACATTATTTTGTAACTTAAACCATTTAAACGTATGTTAGATCTGTTCACATTGTAGTTTGAAGGTAGATTACACTAGTGCTTGATTTGAATTTAGATGTGTTCACATGTTTTATTTTGAATATTTATTTTTGATACCATTATGTTTTCAACAGATTAGGGTATATATACTATGATAATTTTGTTACCACCAGCATATCTTCTTTTTCTTTGATTTGTTGAGATATGGTTTATAAAATTAAATTAAATGAAATATATGTTATTGATTTGTGATATTATTTTGTAAGAAAATGATCTGTGTTGTTCTTTTTTTTTTAAATCAGAGGAAAAACCACACAAGCCTTGCCATTTATATCTTTTCAAAAGCTGATGTAATAGTTACTTTACTTTATGATGTAGGTATCTGTTTCTCATAAAAAAAAAATAATATGTGAAGTATAATATCTAAGATTTGGCCATTTTGCCTAAAACAGATAATTTGAAGATATTAATTAACATACTGTATTATTTTGTCTGTACGGTTGAAAGATTACCTCACCATTTTAGTTGTATTATATTGTATGGTTGCTGTTCTTCAATATATTTGTTTCCTAATTGTAAAGTACCTTGTCGTAGGAAGACAAAAATGGAAAATAATATCCTTAGCTATTTTATACTAGTATTACATTTTGGGCTAACTTTATTTCAAATTGTTTGAAAATCTTCTTTTTATAGATTGGCAGAAAAAGTTGAAAGATATTATTAATTTAAAATGAGAAACCTCAATTTATTCAGGTACATACTTTTTTCAAGCATTAAGTAATTCACTTCATGTGATGTATCATATTAATTTCATTGGAATAAATGCAGGTTTTGACAACAAATAATTTTTCAGTTTTAAAAATGTTCAAATGTAGGAGTCATTGCTTTGCTCTAATGCTGGATGTATGTACAGATAATGTTATTTGTTTAATTCTGTTTCTCAGGAGCAAGGGTCGTGTTTATCACTGAAATTTCCACACAATAATAAATTTAATTTAGTTTAAAGATTTGTTCACACCAATTTGACAATTGAAAATTATTTTTGGATTTGATTTATGTTGATGTAAATAAATTTGGTGTATTGGTTAAAAGTATTAGTTTTATTTTCAATGTTGTCAATTTTTATGGCGACACGCCCACTCTGATGTTGTGTATTCATACGCCAACATGTGTGTAAGTTGTAATTGTTAATATAAATAATATAAAAAGTTCTTTGAGCCTTATTTTTGATAGAAATTTATTTATAATGAATGGCAATAATTTATTTTGAATTTATTGACCCATAAAATTAATTTTACATAATCCGCTTCGCGGATTATTCAATGTGAAGAGTTAAAAATTAATTTTATGGTTCAATAAATTCAAAATAAATAATAGCCATTCATTAATTATAGGAAGATATGATGCCATATGAACAATATCATAATAACAGCATTTACTACAAATACACTTAGCATTAAATCATTTTATTGTTGCAAGTTTGATTCAATAATAAATGACCAGTATCAACACAATTTAAACATTAGCTCATGTGGTATTTAAGTCTCTCTGAAAAATAGAATTTGAAATGATATGTTTACCCTTCACTGTTTGTTACTTGACTTTCTATGTAGTTGTTGAAAATAAAATAGCTAGATTTTTACCATTGTTTATTTTTATATTTCAAATATTTAAATTGCTGATATCCTTTGTTACCACTTAATAAACTGATATGACTGTATGACACAGTTTTTTTTTGTCACACATTTAAGGTTGGAAAGATTTTACAATAATTGGATTACATTTTGTACTGACATGATTTTATTCGACTCATTTTGTAAATTCCAGTTCTTAAATATTTTACTTAAACAAGATTTGCAACTCCATCGGACAAAGATGACCTTACACAATTTTCTGTTGAGTCCCTTTTGGATTTTATACGCAGGTCCTTGATGAGTTAACTCAAATCTACCGCCAGGAAAAATAAAAGAATGCATACAAACATTAGAAACTTGTATTGAATATCTAAATAGCTGGGGAAAAAGCTCCTTTTCTGTTATGACACTTTGTGGGTTTGTAGTCCAAGAGTTTAAGGCAATTTTCACACATGTCACAGTTGACACATTCTGCTTGGATGGATTTCCAAGAAATTTTAAGCAGTTTTAGGATTAATACAAGAACACTCCATTTTTATTTTGAAAAAGGCAGGTCTGTTCAGATTTACTGGACAATTATTATTGTCAGATTTAAGACTATGTTGACCTTAATTGAATTATACATTTACTTTAAGGCCTTTGACAAGCCCTTAAATTGCTTTGTATTTCATCCATCCTTGGCGTTTAAATATTCTTCTATGATCCTTTCTGATTAAGGAAATTTAGAAAAGCACTGCAGATGCATGAAATTTTTAAAGTGTTTTCTTCATTTTTGTGTCGCGTGACGGAGTCAAAAAGCGAGACATAGGTATGTTGTTCCGGCGTTGGCAACAGTCGGCGGCGTCGGGCATCAACAATGTATTAGTTTGTAATTAAGTCTAGTTTATAGTAAACCACTAGTGATAAGACAAAGATATTTGGCATGAAGTTGTATTAGTATTAGCATATTCATTATCATAGAGATTATTTGGCCCTGCCCCTCAGTTATGGTCTTTTGACTTTGAAACTTTTGATTTGCTTTCATGCATTAGTTTGTTATCAGGTTAGTTTATGGTGAATCACTAGTGGTAGGTCAATGATATTTGGTATGCAGTTGTATTAGGATTGGCACATCTCATTACCATGGAGAATATTCGACCCGTTCCCTCCCTATAGTTATGGTTTATTGACTTTGAAATTTTGCTTAGTTTACATGTATTAGTTTGGGTTAAGGTTTGTTTAAAGGAAAATACTTATCATAAGTCAATGGTATTTCGCATACAATTGTATTAGCATTGGCACATCTTATTTCCATGGAGATTGTTTAGTCATGTACCTTCAGTCATGGTTCATTGATTTTGAATATTTGCAAAACTTGCATGTTGCTATTTCAATTTCAGCATTTGCACATTTGCATTATTGAAATTACATAAAAGCATAGGCGGATCCATGGGGCCCGGTCCCCCCCTTTCGTGGGAAAAATTTGGTTGATTATATAGGGAATCATAGAAGCATGACTGGAGCGAGCCCCCCCCCCCCCCCCCCCCCCCCCCTTAGGTCAGTCAGCGCCCTCCCCTTAGGAAAAGTTCTGGATCCGCCACTGAAAAACGAGAAATATCTCTGTGATAACAGTATATTAAAGAAAACCATTCTGATGTACACTGTTTGCTTTCGTCAATTTACTGAAAACGTAACACAATTGTTGGAATTGGATCATTCTAGCCGGTACTTCTTTCCGGATTTGGCATTCCTTAGAGTTATGGGACTTTTATCGTCAGATTTAATGCAACTTTTTACCTGTCATACACTAGCTAAGTTTACTTGAATCCGATTACTACACCACAAGGGGAATGAAGGTTCAATTTCGATTTTCCATGCAATTGTATTTTTAGAGTTATGGAACTTTTAACAGTCATATTGAAGATAATATATACAAACATCTCAATAAATACGGAAAGTGGTACACCAGACATTTGCATGTATAGTTCCAATAACACAATTTAACCTATACTTTATTTAGATATACGCTTGTTGTTCAGAAATATCGTTTAATCGGTATTTTCACCGTCGTTGTTTACTGTTGATTTTGTAGAATGTTCATAAAAAGCATCACTTTTCTAATTTTTGCATCTGAATGAACGAATTACACGCGAAGTCAATAAGATTCTACCGATATTCTTTTGTTCAGCTAAATTTACTACTAAAGCTTCATTGGCTAAGAAAGATCCTATGCTCAATTCGATTTTATTAATTTTTTCTACCATGTTTCAAGGGTCGAACGACGAAACAGCAGTTATAGATCATGCAGCAACAGGTTTTTTTTTTCTTTATTACAGCTCTTTGCTGAATTTAGTGAGATAATTATCTTAGAAGTACACCAAATTGTCATTTAAAATAAAACATTTGGCTTTAGTTAAAAGTAGTTTACATTTCACGGCATGCGTTTTTATAAGTCCGGATTTCGCAAAGTAAAATTTGATTTATGTTATGGTTTCGTAAATGTTGCATGAAAAGAGAGATGATTTATTCGACGTAATCAGGTTTTAACCATGATGTGTAACTTCATTTAAATTTTTGCATACATTTTTTGAATTTGTTGAATTCTAATATTGATTGTTCCTATACATGCACTAGTCCTTTGTTAGAATAAACTTAAACACAAAATTTGTGTACTTCAAGAACTGAACCTGAACTTAATATTGTCACTATTTGGGTTTTTAAAATGTTAATATTAGACATACGGCTACCACACGTTCTACGTGGCAACATTAGCACGGCCGACACTCGGCTAACCGAGAGATTGGTCGGTTAATCTATATTGAGTATGCGGCTATATGGGCGATTGGTCTGTTAATCGGGTTGGTTATACGTCTGTTAAGAGTAAAACGATTAATTTAATGTTAAACTCTATTAAATATACAGATGTTTGGCATGTTATAAGAACCAAATCAAAAAAAGAAAAGTGTCTGACAAAATGATATCTATCATAGAACATTTTACATTTGTATAAAACATTTCTTAGTTTTCAGTAAAACTAAAAGGCGTCGCGCAAGTATGCAGTATTTATGCTTATACGCATAGCAATTTTTTGAATAAAAGGCAAAACAAACAAATTTAAATATCATTTAAAGGACAAAAAATAGTACTGTGTTTCTAAAAAATAAATTGACATTAGTAAATATATCATAATTGTAAAATAACGTGAATAATACCACGTTTTAGTGAAAATTATGGGAATAAAGTGTTAATGGGTTGGTCAATTGAAATTGTGTCAGTTAAGAGTTATTTAGCCACGACAAATTTAAGAATGAGATGTTCCTGAGTAAACACAAATGACAATACGGTGCCACAGTATCATAGAAAGAGCATTTTTATTTTGACTTTCTTTGCATTTTATTGAAGGGTGTGTCACTTCAATATAGCGTGATATGTATTGGCCTCTGGAATATGCATGAACTTTTTATTGACGTTTTCAATCAGCCTTAATTTTTGTGTCTGTTTGAAGTAGCACGTTCTCAATTCCGACTGAAAGTGTCTAATACAACACAGGGTACATATAACGTGTTCTCGTTCACATATGAACATGATATTTGTCACTGGACGTTAAACCCTAATTCGTCAGCATCATCCAATTGGTTCTTTTCTTCTATTACTTAATCATATGTTGTTTACAAATCACTCTTAAGAAGTAAACGGAAAGGAGCGAATGCAGCTACATTTGGTTATTTTAATTAAGTTTCAATTAATTTTATTCCGTTTAGTTCCTTTCTACATAAGTGCAGAGGAGAACCACAGTTGTCTATGGTAGCCGGTGAAGTCCATTTCGCGTTTTCGCGATTTCGCCTTTCATATTCTATATGGCGAAAACGCGAAATAGCGAAAAGGCGAAATCGCAAAGTCGAAAACGCGAAAACGCGAAAACGAGAAGTCGAAAACGAGAAATCGGTTTCGCATTTTCGCGTTTTCGACTTCGCAATTTCGCGTTTCCGCCATATATAATATGTAAGGCGAAAACGATAAAGCGCTAAAACGCAAAATGGCATTAACCTGCCACCATAGTTGTCCGCATGTAAACTTATAGAATTTGTCACCAATATAAGTACATCGCAATCCGTTACTGTTTCAACAGCCATCGGTGTTTCATGTGTGTATTCTTAAACAAGTATTATTTTTCTCTCGTTTTTAGCAATGTATCACTCTCTACTGTCCTTATATATTATTCTATATTCTGCATTTCCATCCAGATTCTCGTGTATATGCCATGAGGGTCCGGATTGGGGGTTTTGTTGATTTCTGTACTCTTTAAATTGTTATGTCATTTTTTTCTACATTTTGTTTATCTTACTCATTATTCTTTCTTTCTTTTCATATTTTGTCATCCCAATATATTTTACTTACTGATGTTTAGTTACATTACGACGTTTATCTCTGATTTATATATATTGGTTACCAAATTACCAATGTAGATGACAAATTTGTGTCATGCATGACAATTAAGCAGAATCAACATGATATATGCGATCATTCTTGGATGAAATTAATATTACTTTAATATTACACTTTTTGAAATCATTTTTATCAATTTTCAATTTCATGTGTTGTTTCCGTATATGCTATGTTTCATTGCTCATGTGGTGTTTTCGTATATTTTAGCCGCTCGTCTTGAGCCTACTCATTTGATCCGATAACACCCCATATAGCAATAAAATTGTACTTTTATTGCCATTCATAACTCTTAACAGACCAATTAACAGACCGAGTTTTATACATCCGACCCATTAACAGACCAGGTTTTAAATAAAGATTGATTTATGTCACCAAAATACAGATTTTCGTGTAGATTTTTCACACAATGATATCAATATGGTTAACAAACATAATGCCTTTCTTTTTTCGATGTTCAAAATATTGAATGCAAGTAAATTTAACCAATGTGTCATTTTGTGTACATTTTATGTGTGTAAAATGTGTATAAATTTATTGATGAGTAACCCGCCTTTTCATTTTATAGATCGTACATCGAAGCTAGAAAAATAATAATTACACCACTGAATTCAGTACATTGAATTGTTTTGTTAGACATGAATACTTTTTATGATGAAAATATATTTAGAAAGTTATACTATGAAACATGCTGAACTTTCAATGATTTTCTCGATAACACCTGATTAACAGACTTTAGCCAACCCGATTAACAGACCAACCGCCGATATAGCCGCATACTCAATATAGATTAACCGACCAATCTCTCGGTTAGCCGAGTGTCGGCCGTGATTAGATCCCCTTAAAGAATCCCTCAGTTTCAATATTTCATCTGTTTTTCACTTGACTTTTTATTATTTAGTTACGAGACATCTGGATTTTGATTTGCACATTACTTTGTAATGTCTTCATGTAAAACCAAGAATTGCGAAGCCAGCGACATATTTGACCTGATACTGTAACGTGTAATCTCAGTTATTTAATTAAAAGGTATTTAACTGATAAGCCGTTATGATGATATGTAAAAGTAAGATACCAAAAATACCAAACTCCAAGGACAATTCTAAACGGACAGTCCTTTATATAATGCAAAATCAAAAGCTCAAACACATCAAACCGATGGAAAACATTGGTGTGGTACACATTTCCTAAGCGTGTATAAAATGGTGAATTAAATCTGATTTCATAACTATCTAAACCTCTCAATGTGCAGTCACATAGAATTCCATCATATTGACGATAACGCGTTAGCAAAAACAAACAGACATAATAGGTAGATATTTCAAAATTTGGGGTACAGCAGTCAACATTGTTATTCATGTCGGCAAAATACATTTTACATAAATCGTAGAAGGGAAAACAAAATGGCACCCGCTTCCCCTCGGTCGACAATGTTTTCTCGGGGTAACTATCTGCTCTATCACCCTCTCAGATATGCATTATTTATATAATGGGCATTCCCCTATCACACTAAAAACATAGACAACAGCAAAAGTAGGCGAGACACTGGGTTCCGTGAAACCCTTACAATTTTGTTTTTATAAAATAAATGGTGATTCATATTTGAATTGTAAACAGAAAACAGAAATAAAAAAGATAATCATGGGTTATTTTCAGTCAATTTATGGTTGTAAGGAATATCAATAGTTATTATGATGAACCAATCGTGGTAACTCTGTTGATCGAATCTACTTATATTTCTCGTTGATCATGTAATACAGAATACGACATCCACAGACATTTGACATCCACATAGGAACTGACACAGCAATGTTCGTTTTAAAACAAAAAGAGAAAGCTTATTGAAAATTTTTGATATACAAATGTATATGCAGCAACAATCCGAAAGAGCCCGCATGTATAATAGACATATCCTGATTAATACGATGATAGAAGTAATTTTATTTATTACAGTAATTGTTTCCCCCTAAATACCCACAAACTATTCCGTGATAGAACAATTATTGTACGTGTCTACTATATAAGTACGTGTTATGGGAATTTATGAGTTCTCTCTATAACCTTATGTTCCTAATATAAACATTACACACCCTTTTTATAGCAAAAATGCAACTAGAAACTTTGAAATTTAAAAGCTTAGACATTGTAGTAAGTCGTCAATTTAAACTGCCATATAACAGATCTTTTGTGAAAAACTTTTCCAACTTAAATGGCGTAAACAAAGGCCCCGATGTGAGGCCCTATTTCTGTATTTCAGATAGCTTTGACAAAGTGACAAACATTTCTAAATATGAATTAACTTATTTTAACCATCAGTATGTATTACTTAGCTGTAGTGTAACTGATCGATTTATCGATAGAATAATTTTGATTTAACCACACTTATCGGCTTGTACTGTCATTAACAATATTCGAAGAAAAACTTAATATTTAACCACTTAATATATAACCTAACAAAACAACAAGAGAGCAAACTAACGATTGTACCTTTGAACACAGCACGTCATCTCCGGATATGTATTGATCGGTTTTATAATTTGATATCTGAAAACCGATAGTTTTATTTAAAAAACAATGTTATATCCCACTAAATTTCATAAAAACGCTATAACAAAGTAAAATCGTTACAGGATCCATAACTGCTGTTACATCGTTCGACCCTTGAAACAGAAACTTGAAAATAGTATTTTATTTGGCATAGAATATTTCTTATCAACTAAATATTTAGTGGTACATTTAGCTGACTCAACTAAATTTTGAACACAAAAATATACTTTGTTAATAGATCTAATTGACCACACGTTTCATTTGTTCATTTAGTGGCAAAACAAAATTTGAAAAGTGTCTCTCCTTATGAAAAAGTGTACATAATCAACAAATACCATTAAAGATACTGATTAAATGATATTTCTAAACAACAGTCGTACATCTAAAAAAAAAAAATAAGGATTTGCTATTAGAAATTTACATTCAATAATATGTTGTTTTATCTATCGAGACATTTGCATTAGACGCTTGTGAGACTGAAATTTCAAAATGTAAATTTTTGCTGCATTTAGATAAAAAGAAAATGGAAAAAACATGTAATTACGAATTCTCATGCTCTTTTAAGTCCTCACTTTTTTTTAGTGTCCTACGTAGTTCTTAGCATGTTACAATTCCCAAACTAGACATATTTTTCTAATCTAAGTTTTTCGAGTACGCATGTCTACTCTTGTCCGGTGAACTTTCAATATAGACATACTGTAATTTCATCAATATAATCAATGAAAAGTTGTTCATGTGAAGATTAAAAAAGGAACTGTCTTTTACCGTGGAAGGTATCCTTTAAAATATTTTTATTATTTTATATTATAGTTTTAAGAATAAGTCGTCTCGATTTTTGTACAAGGTTATCGGAATTTCAATGGGGACTAACTGTGCACCACTTATTGTGGACCTGTTTTTGTTTTGCTATGAGTTACAATTTATGATAAAAATCAACAAAGACCCATCGAAACAACATCTGATAAACAAATTTAATAATACTTTTAGATATTTGGATGATATTTTGGCTCTCAATAATGACGACTTCAGTATGTATACTAAAGAAATCTATCCTGTTGAACTTACTTTAAATAAAGCTAATACTAACAATGACCACTGCCCTTTCCTCGATCTTGATATCTATATCACTAACGGAAAGCTTAATACTAAAATTTATGATAAAAGAGATGATTTTTCATTTCCTATCGTTAATTGTCCATTTTTAGATGGTGACGTTCCCTTGTCACCATCTTACGGTGTTTATATATCTCAACTTGTACGATTTTCTCGTGTATGTAACAATATTTTAGATTTTAACGAGAGAAATTTATGTATTACTGAAAACATTATTACACCAGGGTTTTCGATATCACAAACCAGTTAAAACATTTACTAAATTTTATCATCGGTATAAGGACATCATTCGTAAATATAGCTCAACATGCAGACTTCTTATACGTTCAGGTATTTCACATCCAATTTTTTATGGAAATTGTAGAAACTAACAAAACCTTTAAATAGACTTATTGAGAAGGGATATAGTTACGATACTGTTGTCAGGTCATTAAAGATTGCATATTTTGGCATTAATATTGATTCACTTATAGGGTCTTTGCATCGGAACTAAACACATTTATTCAAAAACCAGTTGTTGGCATGACAAGGGTTATGTTCTTCTCATATATGTTATGATGGTATGATACTAAACCCCTAACGGGAAGGATTGTGCCTAATATTCATATGATGAAATCATAATCTTTCAATCAGTTTAATTGAAGTCTGGAGCTGACATGTCAGTTAACTGCTAGTGGTCTTTTGTTATTTATGTATTATTGTCATTTTGTTTATTTTCTATGGTTTCATCTTTTGACATCAGACTCGGACTTCTCTTGAACTGAATTTTAAATGTGCGTATTGTTATGCGTTTACTTTTCTACATTGGCTAGAGGTATAGGGGGAGTGGTTGAGATCTCATAAACATGTTTAACCCCGCCGCCTTTTTGCGCCTGTCCCAAGTCAGGAGCCTATTGCCTTTGTTAGTCTTATATTGTTTTAATTTTAGTTTCTTGTTTACAATTTGGAAATTAGTATGGCATTCATTATCACTGAACTAGTATATATTTGTTTAGGGGCCAGCTGAAGGACGCCTCCGGGTGCGGGAATTTCTCGCTACGTTGAAGACCTGTAAGTGACCTTCTGCTGTTGTTTTTTCTATGGTCGGGTTGTTTTCTCTTTGACACATTCCCCATTTCCATTATCAATTTTATTGCGGTCTTCTCGATGTTTTTGCAATCTATATTTACATCAATAAAAATTAAGTCCGTTTCAATTTGGTCAGTAACTTAATTTTAAAAAGTTGTTAATCTTTGCTACACATCAATCAATTATTTTGATATTTCTTCCCGAACTTCTCTGATCTATACGCATAGACGTACCAAAGGGACTTGTAGGTTTTTATAGCCTACTTTGCTCGTCAATAGTTTTATTGTATTATATTTTTTACGATATCTGTGCATAACATTTTCATCTCGCTATGCTAAGCGGCATACAATCCGTTTTATGGAAACATTCCCTCTTCAAAAATTTGCCATCAGACCCTGTTCATAGACAATTGGCAAGTTCCGGAAAGGTATGCAGTAGAAAAAAAGTTGAAGTTGGTACTCCACGATTTTTTCGCATAGCGTCATTTTAAAGTATTAAACCTATATCAAATGTTAATATTGCATTTATTTCAATTTTATATATTGTTACTGTTTACCAGAAGGTTTTCTTTTGAATTTATAACAAATAAAGGCAACAGTAGTAAACCGCTGTTAGAAAGTCATAAATCGATTGGGATAAAACAAATCCGGGTTACAAACTAAAACTGAGGGAAACACATCAAATATAAGAGAAAAAACAACGAAATAACAGAAAAAACACCAAAAAACCAAACGACAATGCAAAACACATAGAAACAAGCTATAAGATAACAAGTGCCATGTTCCTGACTTGGTACACGATATTCCAAGAAACAATGGTGGATTGAACCTTGTTTTGAGGTTAGCCAAACCTCCCGCTTTTATTGCGATGTTTAATGACAACGTTACATGACTACATTACAAATAAATGGAAGAACCTTCAGGACAAAGAAATACACAAATTGATAATACAATAAAACATTACGACATGCTAATAGTTATTAAAGGTACCAGGCTTATAATTTAATACGACAGACGCGCGAGTTTCGTCTACATAAGACCCATCAGTGACGCTCAATTCAAAATATTAAAGAAAGTCAAACAAAGATGAAGTGCATTGATGACCCAAAATTCCCAAAAGTTGTGCCAAATACGGTTATTTGCCTAGGATAAGAACATCCTTAGTATTTAGAAAAATTCAAACTTTTGCAAACAGTTAATTTATAATAATATAATTAATATACATGTCAACACCAAAGTGGTGACTACCCACAGAATAAAAACGAACACGTAAAACAACATAGGTCAGCACATAAAATCAACCACGCATTGTATGTCAACCGACTAGATCGGCGCACACAATTGACGTCACAGGTAAATTTCTAAAAATTCCCCCCCCCCAAAAAGACATAGTTCAAGATTAGGTTTGTAATAATCATATTTGATGTATTTAATAACAATTTATATTACTATACATTTGTACTATTATAATAGAATTGTGTTATTAAATAGATAATCAATTGTATTATCTAGCTATGTCGCTATTTATTCTAAATCAAACTGTAAACCAAATACATCGTGTAAGTTTAGTTGCCCCAACCAAACTAAAATCTTATAAATGAACTGGGTGATTAATCATCTTTACCCTCACACACGATTAGAAATTAACAAAGTGAGAATTACGACTACGAACAATAAGATATCTTACAATATTCGATCATTATAACTAATACTTCATCAAAAATAAAAACATGAATGTTGGATAACAAATACCGTGACACGTCTTAATATTATAGCAATGCGAATTCACATTTAGCAAAACAGTCCCAATCGGAAATAGGTCACGTTCGGTACTTAAAAGATATGACGACGTAATAACAAACCACAATTTCAGACGTGGTAAAAATGTCCTTAGTTGGTTAAGACAAAGACACATCGTATGGATCAACCAATTCGTGGTGGTGTTCATATAATTTACGGAATGTCATTTTTAATCTTTATCCTCATAACTTTGTTGGAGCAGTTTCTGCGTCAGGAGCACACTCCTGTATATGAAGATGCATGAGCATAACATATCAACTGAGATATGTAAACACCATACGAAGGGACAGAGGGTATGCTACTGCTAAGAAATGGAAAAATTGATAATTGGGAAGTTGAAATCGTCCCGTTTGTCATATATTCTAGTGTGAAGTCGTCCATCTGTGTCAATATTGAGGAAAAGATCAAGGTAGGAAGCAGTCCTTTTAGTATCAGTAGTATTCTTAATTTCAAGTTCACTGGAATATATGAGATGTAAGTATTAGCTAAAATATGGGTTACTCAGTGACATCATCAATATATCTGAAAGTAAAATTGAAGAATTTTGAAAGGTGTTTTTTTCTTTAATAACAAGCGTTATTGTTAAAAAGGGACAAACATTGACAGTGTTAACAGGGGAGGTGATTCTTTGTTACTAGATATCACATGACATTTAACATTAAAAAACACTATTAGATATATTGTAGATATCACATGAATCCTGTTAACGAACCGAAAATCACCACAGATAAACAAACGACGCTGATAAAGAAATGTTTCCCTTTTCATAAATACGAGTTATATATTTTTGGCATAGAAAATCGAAATCGATACAAACTGTTTACCAAATTGCGATAAAGATTCCTTTCCAATAAGATCATGTTCGATAGGATAATGTTACAACCGGTCATGTTTTGTTCTTTAAAAAAAACTATTTTAAATTATCATTTCATACATGTTTTTTGTCAATATATATGATTAACCGCTTTACCCGAAAAATACTAGTATTTTGCACATATTAGCATCTTTTAAAGCTATATGCCAATATGAAAAACCAAAAAATTTAGATATACCATATTGATGTCAGACCGACTTGTGTCATATGAACATCTTAATGATTTGGTAAATTCACAATACATATTCAAATGATGCTAAACAAAGAGACATTGATATGTCTTCTCCTTTAAAAAAGTAGCATGTAAATAAACTCATCATAGGTACCAGGATTGAAATTGGTTTTTTTTTGCAAGACGCTCGGTAAAAAAAGACTAATCGGTGACGCTCGAAAAAAAGTTAAAAAGGCCAAATAAAGTACGAAGCTGGAGAGCACTGAGGACCAAAAATTAGAAATGCTTTAGTTTTTATATCAGTTCATGAGCATACCAAATTTACCCTGCATAATGTTTTTTTTAAATATTCAAATCAGACAGTCCCTTATCGAATGGCAAAATCAAAAGCACAAAATCATGAAACGAATGGAAAACACCTACCATATTCCTATCTTGGTACAGCATTTCCTCATATAGAAAATGGTGGATAAAACATGCAATATGTAAATAAACCAAACAGACATAATAGGTAAAAATGTAAACAAAAGTGGCAGAGCAGTCAACATTGAGTTATAATCTTAATAATTATCACAACATATGTAAAGCAATCATTTTTAGTTCTTACTTTCTCATACCGTTATGTTTAACTATACTGCCTTTATTGTGACATTCTTAAAATTCTTTTTGATTTTTAACTTTGAGTTTACAACAATGGATGCGAACGATGTTACTGTTATGCTAACTGATTCAGTTTCACACCATGCTGAACTTTTATAACCTGTTGATACTGTCAAACTACAGTACTCAGTATTTCAATTTTGATCTGAAACGTACATTTCATGAAACATTTCGATATGAACACCTCTTAAAAGTCTGAACAATGAATTATCAGGTTATTTTCTGTCTATATGTCAATTTCAGACGAAGCCACTGCGGTGAATTTAGTAGCATTCAAGCAATTTGCTTGCAGTCAGTTCTGTCTATCACCAGGAAACGAATTTAAGTCTTAAACGATCGCTTTGATATTAACTTCATTGTAAAAGTCTGACCAATAAACTATTAAATCATTACAGATAGAAAACAGACAGACAGAAAATTTTACGAGTCACAGACAAGTTCGGCACATAAGCAATATGCACTATAAAGCCAATGAAAACCTACATCCAAAGCATCAGTGAACGCGTCTTTTTCACAAACATCTGACTTAATAAAGGCAGCAGTACTGTAGTATACCGCTGTTCAAAAGTCATAAATCGATTGAGAGAAAACAAATCTTTAAACTAAAACCGAGGAAAATACGTCAACTATAAGAGGGAAACAACGAAACAACGGGAACACTGCAGTACAACAAAACAAACGCCAACATACATAGAAACGTTCTATTTGATAACAACTGCCAGATTTCTGACTTCGTACAGGACATTTGAAGAAACAAATGACGGGTTGAATCTTGTATTATGGCTAGCTACACATACCGCTTATAAAGGAATGGTTTATAATATCGCTAAAATTACAACACTACGTGACCGGAATATAGCACAAACTAACGCCAGAAACTCAGTGCATAGGAACGCATAGATAAATATGATTAAAGTACATTTCAACATGTAAACCGTAGAATAACAAAGAACATCTTCCTTTGACAACTTCACAGCACACCATAGTAAACAATGACATATTTTTGTGACGTATATATATTCTTTAAATTCTTTTAAACGAGATCCATAAATTTATTTTCTCAATACTAGTCCAAATAATCATCTTGACAGTCATAAAGATGCTATTAAAAAATTAATGTTCTGACGACGTCATATTTATTTTGGACTTACACAATACCCTATCCACGAAAAAGGGGAAACAAACTCGACCACACTGACAAACGAGACGCATGTGAAATGCACAAAAAACAGAAATCAAACGGCAAACGATAAGACATAACACAACATCTAACCGAACCCACTAAAGAAACATAACTAAATACAATGTACATGAATGTTGGATATATAAATACCGAGACACATCGCTTCCCATTAGCACAAAAAGTCATATCCAGTAATAGGTCACGGTTTGTACTTAGCAGACCGACGACATTTATGTTGAACCACAATCTAAGATGTTGTTAAAATGTCGTTAGTCAGTAAAGACACAGACACATCGTATAAAGCTGATTCGTCACTTTTTCTTTTAATTGGTGTACTGAATTTAACCATAACCTGACTCATCAACAGCTAGATTGATGACCAACTTGCTTTGTTAGTCTGGTATGACTTTTAATTTTAGTTAATTTGTATGTTATGAAGTTTAGTATGACGTCCATCTGCACTAAATTAATACACATTTATGTTTAGGAGCCAGCTGAAGCCCGCTTTCGGTTACAAGATTTTATTGCTATGTTGAAGACCCATTGGTGACCTTCAGTTGTTTTATGCTCTTTCATTTGTCTTTGGTCAGGTTGGTGTGACTTTGACACTCCCCGTTTCCATTCTTAATTTAATTATCCTTTGTTTAAGAAAATCAAATACAGACTGACTAGATCTTTAATATAAATTGCTTTTTTCAGCCAATCCTTTAATTTTTTCTAACTTTTCTAACACAGGAGTTTACAGTATTTAACCACTTCATTTAAACTTTGGTACAAATATGATCTTCACTTGTTAGTTTTATATACACTCTTGTGGTCATGTGTAAACAAACTCCATATTTCAAATAATTTCTTTCCACTGAATCATCTTCATACTTGAATTCAAACTGGTGCTTACATTGAATGGTATGCCTATAGTTCAAAGTGCATTTTTTTAATTCGCAAGGGATTAATCACACATATATTATCATCAACTTATGAAGTACAAACTTTTTCACGTAACTTTTTCGATCACTTTTATTAATTCACACGTACAGAAAATATCGGTTATCCCTGGCTGATTAATTATTATTCAAAAACACATCATTTCATGGCAGTAATTTAAATCAGACAAATATCAAATATATGTACTTCTCTCTATATCATCCTATTTGTGTATTTATGGTTTCAATTTGCCTACAGATGGAATTAAATTACCGTCAATGCGTCTATTGATAAGCTCATGCTTGAGCAAACAAACACTTTCATCGTTGTTAATACCTTCTGAAGACTTGTCAGTTATGTAATTTTAATTCATTTGATATCTTTCATGTTGCATAAACCTGAACAAAAGGTACTAAATTCGATAAAACAGTAATTAACTTTAGTTTCTTATTTTCAAATTCAAATTGTCAGTGACTGGTTGAAACAGGTATGACATTTTTCATATCACAGGTTGGCTTTCTCACTAGCATGGTTTCCACTAGAAAACGTTACAGTTAAAGATTTTTTTGCTTTGCATTTGATATCTTCACTGATATTGTGCACATATTATCTTCCTGTCATCCGAATTGTCAGAAATATTGATTGATTGTTGGTGTTTTAACGCCACTTTTTAGCGCAACATTTGTGCCGGCCTGTTTTTATTGTCGATGGAAGCCGGAATGCCTGTAGAAAACCACCGACCTTCGATAGAAAAACTGACAATCTTTGTCAATTAAGATACTGTAACATAAAAAATACAGTGGCTAGTAAATGGTGAAGAAAGTTATATTTTAACCTATTAAGCCCAATCACATAATTTTATTATGGGAATCGTTATCGGAAAAGGGGGGCCTCTTCTAGAATTGTCTCGAAGCATTTGACAACATGTCACGGCGACGGACACGGTTTCATAATGAAATAGTGTCATGCTACCCAGGGACAATATCTTATTTGGACATACTTTTATCTTACAGTTGCATCAGTCTTGCTTTTGATGATTAGTATTATTGGCGATGTTAAAAACAAAGAAAAGAAAGACTCGAGTATGGTTACTAGTACATCATTTGGAACATATCTATGGTCATCAGTGACAAAAATTAAACAATTATGACAGACGATAATCAATGAACATCACTGAACTTGGAACGGGTAAGTGAAAATATTTTAGCGTCTTATGGTTGCCTTTATTTAAGACGGACTGAGTGTTGAACAGCAAAACATTGTAACCTACTGTATAAATCATTTTATAAGGGTTGGGTTCATTGAGTAGACAAACGACACATTCTGCCAATCTAAAAGTTCTTTCAGTTACGACAAGCCCGTATGTTAATTCCCAGATTAAGATATTTGTGTGACTCCAAGTTCGTTGCATTTGTTCTTATTTTAGACAATTTTAAGTTTTAAAAATTATGCCCCAAGCACATCGACGAGAAATAAATTGTGGGAATGCGCATATAATGATTTAAAAAAAAATCAAATTCTTAAGTATGATCAGGTGACTTTAAATATATTTGTATTTTATCGGTGCTTAGTTATCTTGAACAGCGTATTTGAATACAAATTTCAAACGCATTAAATCAACTACAATACAAACATTCTTAGCTCTATTTTACCAAAAAAATGTTATTTGAAATAGTTGAAATGCAATTAATTAATGTGTGAAAGACAGAATTTAGAAAGCCTTTTTTATTTTTATTTCATGCATGTCTCTGTACATAATAAACGACGCGTAACAGGTTTTTTAGTAGTTGTTCTCATATATGCATTCGATACTGTGCATGTATTATGGATATATTTTAAACTCAATTTATGAAAATCTATAGAGCAGAGAATTATTTTGTATCAATCTAAAATGTAGATTTAAACATTTTTTCAACTTCAAACGACATCGAAAAGTGTCTTCAGAACTTATATATGATGTACAGTTCAGTGTCCGAAAAAAGACGTCAAAGCAAAGTGTCACAAAGTTATATCTTCTTCACAAATAAGAAACAGAAAAAAGTAAAAAAAGAAAAAAAACTCCGAAGAAAATTCTTAACGGAAAGTCCCTAAGCAAATGGCAAAATCAAAAGCTCAAATACAACAACTGCATCGATAACATCTGTTCGAATGTTATATTCCTGTCTTGGTACAAACATTTTCTTATGGACATAATGGTGATTATGTTTGGTTTTATAGCTAGCTAAACCTCTCACTTGTATGACGGTTCCATAAAATTCCAGTAGTCGATTGAATCTCAATATTTATTATGTTTATAATAGCTAAAAGCGTTTTTGAAAAAAGGGCTTTCTACCTTCATAAGCATGTAAATGTCATGGTGGGTCAAATATATCGTTTCCCTTATTTTCAGATTAATATATATATATATATATATATTTGTGATTTTGTATCTTTTCTCGGAGGGAACATGAAAGAATGTCTTTTATTGTTCTGTTGACCTTTTATTTAAATTTCTTAAGTGACAAAACCTGTGTTGAAAGAGTGATTAATGAAGGTGGGAAAAAACGAAAATCTGTCGTTAGGACATCTTTATATCTAAACTTTATCTAGATTACAATGATATCAATATCAAATAGTTAATTTTTTTGACAAATGCTTAAGATTTGTTTAAGGATAAAATTGTATATTCAATGCAGACAAAACAATTTTAAATGCTGACCGGTGGGATGATTTTTTTTTATTATTGTACACCACTTTCATAATAGAGTTACATGCAGTAATGGCAAATTGTGGTTTTCAGTCAAACTGTCAGATAACAGGACAACAAGAAACCAGTCCGGTACCCACGAATATAGTCCCTTACTAACTATTACAGTAATGTTGTGTGACATCATACTAAGATAAAAATGCTCTCTTCAATATTCAAAGTTGTTTAACAGCATCAATTAAACTATCTTATACATGACACTGTTCGAATATGTTCGTAAAATGGTGGAAGATTATCTGAGTAAATAAACAATACCGTCTTATTCATACTCAAAGGGTATCAATCTCTAAATCACAGTAGGCTCATTTAATTTTTTCAAATTCAATTCGAACTGCGGTCCTCGGTATTCCCTGTCTGGCCGTCAACCGACTGAGCTATGGCGACAGAATAGTTTCAGACATCAGAATTGTATACTTATATCTAGCCGTAACATTCGACCGTCAAAAGACATGCAAGTGCTTCGTTTTGGTTATTTAGCTTCATGACAAATTGCAGGTAATTGGAAATTCTGTTTTGTAAATTCATCAATCAATATACATATATATATATTCCGAGAGACAGAAATAGTAAATATGATGAAATAACACAATGGGAAGAAAAATCGATGTATCAACATTAAATCGACCGTTTCGTCTCATTCTTAGGTAAAATGAAGCAGAAGCAACTACATAATGTCTAGAATGCAATTTTTTCTCTGTCTATTAGTGTGCACCTGTATATACTTGCCCATAGATCACGGAAGAGTAAGTCTAGATATAAATATTGAATATTTCAAATCATTTATCATGGAGCCTTCATAGCTCAGTTGGTTAGAGCGCCAGTCTAGTAAACTGGAGGTCGAGAGTTCGACTCTCTCTGAAGGCTACTTTTTTGCTGTCATTTTCAGTTAGTTAGCCTCATATACACTTACTCTTAATTCATCCCCCTATTCCTGACAACATTGAGAACTGTAATAAAGTACATCTCGATTAGTTACACTGGTTTGTAAGCCTACAAAGCAATCATTTGAATGGTTAAAACACTATTCATTGGAACTGCTTTATTTGAAAATAAAATTGTCGAATAACGGATAACAAGAAGTCGAACATGAATAATGTCTACCGAAGGTTCGGCCCGGGGATACTAAAGGTGAACAAAGTTATATCGCCTGAGGTTATTGTCACTTGAAAATCTACGGGCAAATTCAGAAATGTGAATTTAACGTTTGATCTTGCTTATAGCACAGGTCAAAAACATTTGAGTTCAATGAGAAAAATATTGCTCTCAAATTCAAAAACCCATTGTGAGATTCGAACTGCGGTCCTCGGTATTCCCTGTCTGGCCGTCAACCGACTGAGATATGGCGACAGAATAGTTTCAGACATCAGAATTGTATACTTATATCTAGCCGTAACATTCGACCGTCAAAAGACATGCAAGTGCTTCGTTTTGGTTATTTAGCTTCATGACAAATTGCAGGTAATTGGAAATTCTGTTTTGTAAATTCATCAATCAATATACATATATATATATTCCGAGAGACAGAAATAGTAAATATGATGAAATAACACAATGGGAAGAAAAATCGATGTATCAACATTAAATCGACCGTTTCGTCTCATTCTTAGGTAAAATGAAGCAGAAGCAACTACATAATGTCTAGAATGCAATTTTTTCTCTGTCTATTAGTGTGCACCTGTATATACTTGCCCATAGATCACGGAAGAGTAAGTCTAGATATAAATATTGAATATTTCAAATCATTTATCATGGAGCCTTCATAGCTCAGTTGGTTAGAGCGCCAGTCTAGTAAACTGGAGGTCGAGAGTTCGACTCTCTCTGAAGGCTACTTTTTTGCTGTCATTTTCAGTTAGTTAGCCTCATATACACTTACTCTTAATTCATCCCCCTATTCCTGACAACATTGAGAACTGTAATAAAGTACATCTCGATTAGTTACACTGGTTTGTAAGCCTACAAAGCAATCATTTGAATGGTTAAAACACTATTCATTGGAACTGCTTTATTTGAAAATAAAATTGTCGAATAACGGATAACAAGAAGTCGAACATGAATAATGTCTACCGAAGGTTCGGCCCGGGGATACTAAAGGTGAACAAAGTTATATCGCCTGAGGTTATTGTCACTTGAAAATCTACGGGCAAATTCAGAAATGTGAATTTAACGTTTGATCTTGCTTATAGCACAGGTCAAAAACATTTGAGTTCAATGAGAAAAATATTGCTCTCAAATTCAAAAACCCATTGTGAGATTCGAACTGCGGTCCTCGGTATTCCCTGTCTGGCCGTCAACCGACTGAGATATGGCGACAGAATAGTTTCAGACATCAGAATTGTATACTTATATCTAGCCGTAACATTCGACCGTCAAAAGACATGCAAGTGCTTCGTTTTGGTTATTTAGCTTCATGACAAATTGCAGGTAATTGGAAATTCTGTTTTGTAAATTCATCAATCAATATACATATATATATATTCCGAGAGACAGAAATAGTAAATATGATGAAATAACACAATGGGAAGAAAAATCGATGTATCAACATTAAATCGACCGTTTCGTCTCATTCTTAGGTAAAATGAAGCAGAAGCAACTACATAATGTCTAGAATGCAATTTTTTCTCTGTCTATTAGTGTGCACCTGTATATACTTGCCCATAGATCACGGAAGAGTAAGTCTAGATATAAATATTGAATATTTCAAATCATTTATCATGGAGCCTTCATAGCTCAGTTGGTTAGAGCGCCAGTCTAGTAAACTGGAGGTCGAGAGTTCGACTCTCTCTGAAGGCTACTTTTTTGCTGTCATTTTCAGTTAGTTAGCCTCATATACACTTACTCTTAATTCATCCCCCTATTCCTGACAACATTGAGAACTGTAATAAAGTACATCTCGATTAGTTACACTGGTTTGTAAGCCTACAAAGCAATCATTTGAATGGTTAAAACACTATTCATTGGAACTGCTTTATTTGAAAATAAAATTGTCGAATAACGGATAACAAGAAGTCGAACATGAATAATGTCTACCGAAGGTTCGGCCCGGGGATACTAAAGGTGAACAAAGTTATATCGCCTGAGGTTATTGTCACTTGAAAATCTACGGGCAAATTCAGAAATGTGAATTTAACGTTTGATCTTGCTTATAGCACAGGTCAAAAACATTTGAGTTCAATGAGAAAAATATTGCTCTCAAATTCAAAAACCCATTGTGAGATTCGAACTGCGGTCCTCGGTATTCCCTGTCTGGCCGTCAACCGACTGAGATATGGCGACAGAATAGTTTCAGACATCAGAATTGTATACTTATATCTAGCCGTAACATTCGACCGTCAAAAGACATGCAAGTGCTTCGTTTTGGTTATTTAGCTTCATGACAAATTGCAGGTAATTGGAAATTCTGTTTTGTAAATTCATCAATCAATATACATATATATATATTCCGAGAGACAGAAATAGTAAATATGATGAAATAACACAATGGGAAGAAAAATCGATGTATCAACATTAAATCGACCGTTTCGTCTCATTCTTAGGTAAAATGAAGCAGAAGCAACTACATAATGTCTAGAATGCAATTTTTTCTCTGTCTATTAGTGTGCACCTGTATATACTTGCCCATAGATCACGGAAGAGTAAGTCTAGATATAAATATTGAATATTTCAAATCATTTATCATGGAGCCTTCATAGCTCAGTTGGTTAGAGCGCCAGTCTAGTAAACTGGAGGTCGAGAGTTCGACTCTCTCTGAAGGCTACTTTTTTGCTGTCATTTTCAGTTAGTTAGCCTCATATACACTTACTCTTAATTCATCCCCCTATTCCTGACAACATTGAGAACTGTAATAAAGTACATCTCGATTAGTTACACTGGTTTGTAAGCCTACAAAGCAATCATTTGAATGGTTAAAACACTATTCATTGGAACTGCTTTATTTGAAAATAAAATTGTCGAATAACGGATAACAAGAAGTCGAACATGAATAATGTCTACCGAAGGTTCGGCCCGGGGATACTAAAGGTGAACAAAGTTATATCGCCTGAGGTTATTGTCACTTGAAAATCTACGGGCAAATTCAGAAATGTGAATTTAACGTTTGATCTTGCTTATAGCACAGGTCAAAAACATTTGAGTTCAATGAGAAAAATATTGCTCTCAAATTCAAAAACCCATTGTGAGATTCGAACTGCGGTCCTCGGTATTCCCTGTCTGGCCGTCAACCGACTGAGATATGGCGACAGAATAGTTTCAGACATCAGAATTGTATACTTATATCTAGCCGTAACATTCGACCGTCAAAAGACATGCAAGTGCTTCGTTTTGGTTATTTAGCTTCATGACAAATTGCAGGTAATTGGAAATTCTGTTTTGTAAATTCATCAATCAATATACATATATATATATTCCGAGAGACAGAAATAGTAAATATGATGAAATAACACAATGGGAAGAAAAATCGATGTATCAACATTAAATCGACCGTTTCGTCTCATTCTTAGGTAAAATGAAGCAGAAGCAACTACATAATGTCTAGAATGCAATTTTTTCTCTGTCTATTAGTGTGCACCTGTATATACTTGCCCATAGATCACGGAAGAGTAAGTCTAGATATAAATATTGAATATTTCAAATCATTTATCATGGAGCCTTCATAGCTCAGTTGGTTAGAGCGCCAGTCTAGTAAACTGGAGGTCGAGAGTTCGACTCTCTCTGAAGGCTACTTTTTTGCTGTCATTTTCAGTTAGTTAGCCTCATATACACTTACTCTTAATTCATCCCCCTATTCCTGACAACATTGAGAACTGTAATAAAGTACATCTCGATTAGTTACACTGGTTTGTAAGCCTACAAAGCAATCATTTGAATGGTTAAAACACTATTCATTGGAACTGCTTTATTTGAAAATAAAATTGTCGAATAACGGATAACAAGAAGTCGAACATGAATAATGTCTACCGAAGGTTCGGCCCGGGGATACTAAAGGTGAACAAAGTTATATCGCCTGAGGTTATTGTCACTTGAAAATCTACGGGCAAATTCAGAAATGTGAATTTAACGTTTGATCTTGCTTATAGCACAGGTCAAAAACATTTGAGTTCAATGAGAAAAATATTGCTCTCAAATTCAAAAACCCATTGTGAGATTCGAACTGCGGTCCTCGGTATTCCCTGTCTGGCCGTCAACCGACTGAGATATGGCGACAGAATAGTTTCAGACATCAGAATTGTATACTTATATCTAGCCGTAACATTCGACCGTCAAAAGACATGCAAGTGCTTCGTTTTGGTTATTTAGCTTCATGACAAATTGCAGGTAATTGGAAATTCTGTTTTGTAAATTCATCAATCAATATACATATATATATATTCCGAGAGACAGAAATAGTAAATATGATGAAATAACACAATGGGAAGAAAAATCGATGTATCAACATTAAATCGACCGTTTCGTCTCATTCTTAGGTAAAATGAAGCAGAAGCAACTACATAATGTCTAGAATGCAATTTTTTCTCTGTCTATTAGTGTGCACCTGTATATACTTGCCCATAGATCACGGAAGAGTAAGTCTAGATATAAATATTGAATATTTCAAATCATTTATCATGGAGCCTTCATAGCTCAGTTGGTTAGAGCGCCAGTCTAGTAAACTGGAGGTCGAGAGTTCGACTCTCTCTGAAGGCTACTTTTTTGCTGTCATTTTCAGTTAGTTAGCCTCATATACACTTACTCTTAATTCATCCCCCTATTCCTGACAACATTGAGAACTGTAATAAAGTACATCTCGATTAGTTACACTGGTTTGTAAGCCTACAAAGCAATCATTTGAATGGTTAAAACACTATTCATTGGAACTGCTTTATTTGAAAATAAAATTGTCGAATAACGGATAACAAGAAGTCGAACATGAATAATGTCTACCGAAGGTTCGGCCCGGGGATACTAAAGGTGAACAAAGTTATATCGCCTGAGGTTATTGTCACTTGAAAATCTACGGGCAAATTCAGAAATGTGAATTTAACGTTTGATCTTGCTTATAGCACAGGTCAAAAACATTTGAGTTCAATGAGAAAAATATTGCTCTCAAATTCAAAAACCCATTGTGAGATTCGAACTGCGGTCCTCGGTATTCCCTGTCTGGCCGTCAACCGACTGAGATATGGCGACAGAATAGTTTCAGACATCAGAATTGTATACTTATATCTAGCCGTAACATTCGACCGTCAAAAGACATGCAAGTGCTTCGTTTTGGTTATTTAGCTTCATGACAAATTGCAGGTAATTGGAAATTCTGTTTTGTAAATTCATCAATCAATATACATATATATATATTCCGAGAGACAGAAATAGTAAATATGATGAAATAACACAATGGGAAGAAAAATCGATGTATCAACATTAAATCGACCGTTTCGTCTCATTCTTAGGTAAAATGAAGCAGAAGCAACTACATAATGTCTAGAATGCAATTTTTTCTCTGTCTATTAGTGTGCACCTGTATATACTTGCCCATAGATCACGGAAGAGTAAGTCTAGATATAAATATTGAATATTTCAAATCATTTATCATGGAGCCTTCATAGCTCAGTTGGTTAGAGCGCCAGTCTAGTAAACTGGAGGTCGAGAGTTCGACTCTCTCTGAAGGCTACTTTTTTGCTGTCATTTTCAGTTAGTTAGCCTCATATACACTTACTCTTAATTCATCCCCCTATTCCTGACAACATTGAGAACTGTAATAAAGTACATCTCGATTAGTTACACTGGTTTGTAAGCCTACAAAGCAATCATTTGAATGGTTAAAACACTATTCATTGGAACTGCTTTATTTGAAAATAAAATTGTCGAATAACGGATAACAAGAAGTCGAACATGAATAATGTCTACCGAAGGTTCGGCCCGGGGATACTAAAGGTGAACAAAGTTATATCGCCTGAGGTGAAAAAGTCGAGTGCACCTTACACCTATGTAGACGTATATTTTGCTTGTCCTGTTTTGAAGTTATATTATCTATTGGATTTGGATATTACCAGCCGGAAATAGTTAAAAACACTTTCCAAACAGTTATGTAAGTTTAATTACTGACATTTTTGCAAAAATAGTGCCTTTATATGATGTTTTGTGAACTTTTCTTCTTCATGTGAAAATATTGAGGCTCGCAGAAGGGACATTATAATGGAGAAATTACCAAAACCATTAGTTGCACTCATTAACAGTATTGTAGATGAATATGAACAATTTACTTGGAATTCGAATTACCTAGGTGATAAAATGCGAATTTCGTTGATTTGGACCAGAGGTGAATTGGTGAATGTAAACAAAAGTGTAAAGCATAAGTCGATATCCAACAAAGACAGGGACACTAAACGATTAAAAACGTGGCAAGATAAAATAATAGAGAATACACAAAACGACGACGATCTAGACACTAGTGATATAGAAAGCGATAGTTCGGAGGAAGATATGAGTGAATCGTGTGATGAAAATCAGCAAATTGACAAGGTAGATCTCCCGCTAGTAGCCCCCGAGAAGGTACACATTAAACCTGTAACGAAAATTACTCAGCCGGTACGAGTATCTATAAACAGGTCGATCAATAACAACAATGAATCGCCACCTGGAAAAAGAGTGTGTCGTAGTTCGATATGTGGAACGAGTGCGGAAATTAAAAAACAAAGTGTACACACAAATATAAAGGAATGTGAACGTGTAGAAATAGATGACGAAATAAAAACAGTCGCATCCAAATCGATAATAACCGGGAACAGTCCGTGTAACGATAGCCATTATCAGAAAATAGTGTTTAATAGACGACCAGAAGGCGATCTAGTATTAGGAAAAATTAAAAAGAGAGATACAATAGTTATTTGTAATGTAACAAAGCAGAAAATAAATCATCTGAATCTTGATACGAACAAATCAGGTTATGAAGACACAATGTTTTATATTAATAGATTTAGAGATTTGAGAAAAACGGACGATGAAGATATTAGTAGTTATGTTTTTCATGTTCCGAAATTAGAAAGATACGCGGAAGTTAACAAACTTTGTCCGTGGTGTTTTGTGGAATGAACTGTTATTTGGAAAAAACAAGATCCGTTTCGTGCGTGAATTAACTCTTTAATTATATTGTTTATTATGTATCAAAACTTAGGTTTGGAAACCAACCTATTTTTGTTAGGACTTAAAAATATTATTTGAAATAACATTTGCGTATGCTAACATTTTGTGTTTTTTTTTTCTTGTAATAGTTCAAAGGCTATTTTATTGTTTTATATATAAAAATGAAAATATAAAAAAAAAAAAGAAAGTATATTTATACAATTAGTTTATCATAGGATAGACTGATTAAAAAAGTTACATTGATATAATCAGTTTAATATAGGACATTTTGATAACTTAGAGAAAATGAGCGATTTGTAGACTTAGAGAAAATGAGAGATTTGTTGTTTGTTTTTTTTTGTTTTTTTTCAGGGAAAAATGACAATAATTGATATAAATGTTTTATATATGTGTAATTGTAATCTGTGATATGTATATAGAAGTGAGATTATAATAAAGATAAAAAAAAAAAAAAAAGAGCGCCAGTCTAGTAAACTGGAGGTCGAGAGTTCGACTCTCTCTGAAGGCTACTTTTTTGCTGTCATTTTCAGTTAGTTAGCCTCATATACACTTACTCTTAATTCATCCCCCTATTCCTGACAACATTGAGAACTGTAATAAAGTACATCTCGATTAGTTACACTGGTTTGTAAGCCTACAAAGCAATCATTTGAATGGTTAAAACACTATTCATTGGAACTGCTTTATTTGAAAATAAAATTGTCGAATAACGGATAACAAGAAGTCGAACATGAATAATGTCTACCGAAGGTTCGGCCCGGGGATACTAAAGGTGAACAAAGTTATATCGCCTGAGGTTATTGTCACTTGAAAATCTACGGGCAAATTCAGAAATGTGAATTTAACGTTTGATCTTGCTTATAGCACAGGTCAAAAACATTTGAGTTCAATGAGAAAAATATTGCTCTCAAATTCAAAAACCCATTGTGAGATTCGAACTGCGGTCCTCGGTATTCCCTGTCTGGCCGTCAACCGACTGAGATATGGCGACAGAATAGTTTCAGACATCAGAATTGTATACTTATATCTAGCCGTAACATTCGACCGTCAAAAGACATGCAAGTGCTTCGTTTTGGTTATTTAGCTTCATGACAAATTGCAGGTAATTGGAAATTCTGTTTTGTAAATTCATCAATCAATATACATATATATATATTCCGAGAGACAGAAATAGTAAATATGATGAAATAACACAATGGGAAGAAAAATCGATGTATCAACATTAAATCGACCGTTTCGTCTCATTCTTAGGTAAAATGAAGCAGAAGCAACTACATAATGTCTAGAATGCAATTTTTTCTCTGTCTATTAGTGTGCACCTGTATATACTTGCCCATAGATCACGGAAGAGTAAGTCTAGATATAAATATTGAATATTTCAAATCATTTATCATGGAGCCTTCATAGCTCAGTTGGTTAGAGCGCCAGTCTAGTAAACTGGAGGTCGAGAGTTCGACTCTCTCTGAAGGCTACTTTTTTGCTGTCATTTTCAGTTAGTTAGCCTCATATACACTTACTCTTAATTCATCCCCCTATTCCTGACAACATTGAGAACTGTAATAAAGTACATCTCGATTAGTTACACTGGTTTGTAAGCCTACAAAGCAATCATTTGAATGGTTAAAACACTATTCATTGGAACTGCTTTATTTGAAAATAAAATTGTCGAATAACGGATAACAAGAAGTCGAACATGAATAATGTCTACCGAAGGTTCGGCCCGGGGATACTAAAGGTGAACAAAGTTATATCGCCTGAGGTTATTGTCACTTGAAAATCTACGGGCAAATTCAGAAATGTGAATTTAACGTTTGATCTTGCTTATAGCACAGGTCAAAAACATTTGAGTTCAATGAGAAAAATATTGCTCTCAAATTCAAAAACCCATTGTGAGATTCGAACTGCGGTCCTCGGTATTCCCTGTCTGGCCGTCAACCGACTGAGCTATGGCGACAGAATAGTTTCAGACATCAGAATTGTATACTTATATCTAGCCGTAACATTCGACCGTCAAAAGACATGCAAGTGCTTCGTTTTGGTTATTTAGCTTCATGACAAATTGCAGGTAATTGGAAATTCTGTTTTGTAAATTCATCAATCAATATACATATATATATATTCCGAGAGACAGAAATAGTAAATATGATGAAATAACACAATGGGAAGAAAAATCGATGTATCAACATTAAATCGACCGTTTCGTCTCATTCTTAGGTAAAATGAAGCAGAAGCAACTACATAATGTCTAGAATGCAATTTTTTCTCTGTCTATTAGTGTGCACCTGTATATACTTGCCCATAGATCACGGAAGAGTAAGTCTAGATATAAATATTGAATATTTCAAATCATTTATCATGGAGCCTTCATAGCTCAGTTGGTTAGAGCGCCAGTCTAGTAAACTGGAGGTCGAGAGTTCGACTCTCTCTGAAGGCTACTTTTTTGCTGTCATTTTCAGTTAGTTAGCCTCATATACACTTACTCTTAATTCATCCCCCTATTCCTGACAACATTGAGAACTGTAATAAAGTACATCTCGATTAGTTACACTGGTTTGTAAGCCTACAAAGCAATCATTTGAATGGTTAAAACACTATTCATTGGAACTGCTTTATTTGAAAATAAAATTGTCGAATAACGGATAACAAGAAGTCGAACATGAATAATGTCTACCGAAGGTTCGGCCCGGGGATACTAAAGGTGAACAAAGTTATATCGCCTGAGGTTATTGTCACTTGAAAATCTACGGGCAAATTCAGAAATGTGAATTTAACGTTTGATCTTGCTTATAGCACAGGTCAAAAACATTTGAGTTCAATGAGAAAAATATTGCTCTCAAATTCAAAAACCCATTGTGAGATTCGAACTGCGGTCCTCGGTATTCCCTGTCTGGCCGTCAACCGACTGAGCTATGGCGACAGAATAGTTTCAGACATCAGAATTGTATACTTATATCTAGCCGTAACATTCGACCGTCAAAAGACATGCAAGTGCTTCGTTTTGGTTATTTAGCTTCATGACAAATTGCAGGTAATTGGAAATTCTGTTTTGTAAATTCATCAATCAATATACATATATATATATTCCGAGAGACAGAAATAGTAAATATGATGAAATAACACAATGGGAAGAAAAATCGATGTATCAACATTAAATCGACCGTTTCGTCTCATTCTTAGGTAAAATGAAGCAGAAGCAACTACATAATGTCTAGAATGCAATTTTTTCTCTGTCTATTAGTGTGCACCTGTATATACTTGCCCATAGATCACGGAAGAGTAAGTCTAGATATAAATATTGAATATTTCAAATCATTTATCATGGAGCCTTCATAGCTCAGTTGGTTAGAGCGCCAGTCTAGTAAACTGGAGGTCGAGAGTTCGACTCTCTCTGAAGGCTACTTTTTTGCTGTCATTTTCAGTTAGTTAGCCTCATATACACTTACTCTTAATTCATCCCCCTATTCCTGACAACATTGAGAACTGTAATAAAGTACATCTCGATTAGTTACACTGGTTTGTAAGCCTACAAAGCAATCATTTGAATGGTTAAAACACTATTCATTGGAACTGCTTTATTTGAAAATAAAATTGTCGAATAACGGATAACAAGAAGTCGAACATGAATAATGTCTACCGAAGGTTCGGCCCGGGGATACTAAAGGTGAACAAAGTTATATCGCCTGAGGTTATTGTCACTTGAAAATCTACGGGCAAATTCAGAAATGTGAATTTAACGTTTGATCTTGCTTATAGCACAGGTCAAAAACATTTGAGTTCAATGAGAAAAATATTGCTCTCAAATTCAAAAACCCATTGTGAGATTCGAACTGCGGTCCTCGGTATTCCCTGTCTGGCCGTCAACCGACTGAGCTATGGCGACAGAATAGTTTCAGACATCAGAATTGTATACTTATATCTAGCCGTAACATTCGACCGTCAAAAGACATGCAAGTGCTTCGTTTTGGTTATTTAGCTTCATGACAAATTGCAGGTAATTGGAAATTCTGTTTTGTAAATTCATCAATCAATATACATATATATATATTCCGAGAGACAGAAATAGTAAATATGATGAAATAACACAATGGGAAGAAAAATCGATGTATCAACATTAAATCGACCGTTTCGTCTCATTCTTAGGTAAAATGAAGCAGAAGCAACTACATAATGTCTAGAATGCAATTTTTTCTCTGTCTATTAGTGTGCACCTGTATATACTTGCCCATAGATCACGGAAGAGTAAGTCTAGATATAAATATTGAATATTTCAAATCATTTATCATGGAGCCTTCATAGCTCAGTTGGTTAGAGCGCCAGTCTAGTAAACTGGAGGTCGAGAGTTCGACTCTCTCTGAAGGCTACTTTTTTGCTGTCATTTTCAGTTAGTTAGCCTCATATACACTTACTCTTAATTCATCCCCCTATTCCTGACAACATTGAGAACTGTAATAAAGTACATCTCGATTAGTTACACTGGTTTGTAAGCCTACAAAGCAATCATTTGAATGGTTAAAACACTATTCATTGGAACTGCTTTATTTGAAAATAAAATTGAAGGTTCGGCCCGGGGATACTAAAGGTGAACAAAGTTATATCGCCTGAGGTTATTGTCACTTGAAAATCTACGGGCAAATTCAGAAATGTGAATTTAACGTTTGATCTTGCTTATAGCACAGGTCAAAAACATTTGAGTTCAATGAGAAAAATATTGCTCTCAAATTCAAAAACCCATTGTGAGATTCGAACTGCGGTCCTCGGTATTCCCTGTCTGGCCGTCAACCGACTGAGCTATGGCGACAGAATAGTTTCAGACATCAGAATTGTATACTTATATCTAGCCGTAACATTCGACCGTCAAAAGACATGCAAGTGCTTCGTTTTGGTTATTTAGCTTCATGACAAATTGCAGGTAATTGGAAATTCTGTTTTGTAAATTCATCAATCAATATACATATATATATATTCCGAGAGACAGAAATAGTAAATATGATGAAATAACACAATGGGAAGAAAAATCGATGTATCAACATTAAATCGACCGTTTCGTCTCATTCTTAGGTAAAATGAAGCAGAAGCAACTACATAATGTCTAGAATGCAATTTTTTCTCTGTCTATTAGTGTGCACCTGTATATACTTGCCCATAGATCACGGAAGAGTAAGTCTAGATATAAATATTGAATATTTCAAATCATTTATCATGGAGCCTTCATAGCTCAGTTGGTTAGAGCGCCAGTCTAGTAAACTGGAGGTCGAGAGTTCGACTCTCTCTGAAGGCTACTTTTTTGCTGTCATTTTCAGTTAGTTAGCCTCATATACACTTACTCTTAATTCATCCCCCTATTCCTGACAACATTGAGAACTGTAATAAAGTACATCTCGATTAGTTACACTGGTTTGTAAGCCTACAAAGCAATCATTTGAATGGTTAAAACACTATTCATTGGAACTGCTTTATTTGAAAATAAAATTGTCGAATAACGGATAACAAGAAGTCGAACATGAATAATGTCTACCGAAGGTTCGGCCCGGGGATACTAAAGGTGAACAAAGTTATATCGCCTGAGGTTATTGTCACTTGAAAATCTACGGGCAAATTCAGAAATGTGAATTTAACGTTTGATCTTGCTTATAGCACAGGTCAAAAACATTTGAGTTCAATGAGAAAAATATTGCTCTCAAATTCAAAAACCCATTGTGAGATTCGAACTGCGGTCCTCGGTATTCCCTGTCTGGCCGTCAACCGACTGAGCTATGGCGACAGAATAGTTTCAGACATCAGAATTGTATACTTATATCTAGCCGTAACATTCGACCGTCAAAAGACATGCAAGTGCTTCGTTTTGGTTATTTAGCTTCATGACAAATTGCAGGTAATTGGAAATTCTGTTTTGTAAATTCATCAATCAATATACATATATATATATTCCGAGAGACAGAAATAGTAAATATGATGAAATAACACAATGGGAAGAAAAATCGATGTATCAACATTAAATCGACCGTTTCGTCTCATTCTTAGGTAAAATGAAGCAGAAGCAACTACATAATGTCTAGAATGCAATTTTTTCTCTGTCTATTAGTGTGCACCTGTATATACTTGCCCATAGATCACGGAAGAGTAAGTCTAGATATAAATATTGAATATTTCAAATCATTTATCATGGAGCCTTCATAGCTCAGTTGGTTAGAGCGCCAGTCTAGTAAACTGGAGGTCGAGAGTTCGACTCTCTCTGAAGGCTACTTTTTTGCTGTCATTTTCAGTTAGTTAGCCTCATATACACTTACTCTTAATTCATCCCCCTATTCCTGACAACATTGAGAACTTTAATAAAGTACATCTCGATTAGTTACACTGGTTTGTAAGCCTACAAAGCAATCATTTGAATGGTTAAAACACTATTCATTGGAACTGCTTTATTTGAAAATAAAATTGTCGAATAACGGATAACAAGAAGTCGAACATGAATAATGTCTACCGAAGGTTCGGCCCGGGGATACTAAAGGTGAACAAAGTTATATCGCCTGAGGTTATTGTCACTTGAAAATCTACGGGCAAATTCAGAAATGTGAATTTAACGTTTGATCTTGCTTATAGCACAGGTCAAAAACATTTGAGTTCAATGAGAAAAATATTGCTCTCAAATTCAAAAACCCATTGTGAGATTCGAACTGCGGTCCTCGGTATTCCCTGTCTGGCCGTCAACCGACTGAGCTATGGCGACAGAATAGTTTCAGACATCAGAATTGTATACTTATATCTAGCCGTAACATTCGACCGTCAAAAGACATGCAAGTGCTTCGTTTTGGTTATTTAGCTTCATGACAAATTGCAGGTAATTGGAAATTCTGTTTTGTAAATTCATCAATCAATATACATATATATATATTCCGAGAGACAGAAATAGTAAATATGATGAAATAACACAATGGGAAGAAAAATCGATGTATCAACATTAAATCGACCGTTTCGTCTCATTCTTAGGTAAAATGAAGCAGAAGCAACTACATAATGTCTAGAATGCAATTTTTTCTCTGTCTATTAGTGTGCACCTGTATATACTTGCCCATAGATCACGGAAGAGTAAGTCTAGATATAAATATTGAATATTTCAAATCATTTATCATGGAGCCTTCATAGCTCAGTTGGTTAGAGCGCCAGTCTAGTAAACTGGAGGTCGAGAGTTCGACTCTCTCTGAAGGCTACTTTTTTGCTGTCATTTTCAGTTAGTTAGCCTCATATACACTTACTCTTAATTCATCCCCCTATTCCTGACAACATTGAGAACTTTAATAAAGTACATCTCGATTAGTTACACTGGTTTGTAAGCCTACAAAGCAATCATTTGAATGGTTAAAACACTATTCATTGGAACTGCTTTATTTGAAAATAAAATTGTCGAATAACGGATAACAAGAAGTCGAACATGAATAATGTCTACCGAAGGTTCGGCCCGGGGATACTAAAGGTGAACAAAGTTATATCGCCTGAGGTTATTGTCACTTGAAAATCTACGGGCAAATTCAGAAATGTGAATTTAACGTTTGATCTTGCTTATAGCACAGGTCAAAAACATTTGAGTTCAATGAGAAAAATATTGCTCTCAAATTCAAAAACCCATTGTGAGATTCGAACTGCGGTCCTCGGTATTCCCTGTCTGGCCGTCAACCGACTGAGCTATGGCGACAGAATAGTTTCAGACATCAGAATTGTATACTTATATCTAGCCGTAACATTCGACCGTCAAAAGACATGCAAGTGCTTCGTTTTGGTTATTTAGCTTCATGACAAATTGCAGGTAATTGGAAATTCTGTTTTGTAAATTCATCAATCAATATACATATATATATATTCCGAGAGACAGAAATAGTAAATATGATGAAATAACACAATGGGAAGAAAAATCGATGTATCAACATTAAATCGACCGTTTCGTCTCATTCTTAGGTAAAATGAAGCAGAAGCAACTACATAATGTCTAGAATGCAATTTTTTCTCTGTCTATTAGTGTGCACCTGTATATACTTGCCCATAGATCACGGAAGAGTAAGTCTAGATATAAATATTGAATATTTCAAATCATTTATCATGGAGCCTTCATAGCTCAGTTGGTTAGAGCGCCAGTCTAGTAAACTGGAGGTCGAGAGTTCGACTCTCTCTGAAGGCTACTTTTTTGCTGTCATTTTCAGTTAGTTAGCCTCATATACACTTACTCTTAATTCATCCCCCTATTCCTGACAACATTGAGAACTTTAATAAAGTACATCTCGATTAGTTACACTGGTTTGTAAGCCTACAAAGCAATCATTTGAATGGTTAAAACACTATTCATTGGAACTGCTTTATTTGAAAATAAAATTGTCGAATAACGGATAACAAGAAGTCGAACATGAATAATGTCTACCGAAGGTTCGGCCCGGGGATACTAAAGGTGAACAAAGTTATATCGCCTGAGGTTATTGTCACTTGAAAATCTACGGGCAAATTCAGAAATGTGAATTTAACGTTTGATCTTGCTTATAGCACAGGTCAAAAACATTTGAGTTCAATGAGAAAAATATTGCTCTCAAATTCAAAAACCCATTGTGAGATTCGAACTGCGGTCCTCGGTATTCCCTGTCTGGCCGTCAACCGACTGAGCTATGGCGACAGAATAGTTTCAGACATCAGAATTGTATACTTATATCTAGCCGTAACATTCGACCGTCAAAAGACATGCAAGTGCTTCGTTTTGGTTATTTAGCTTCATGACAAATTGCAGGTAATTGGAAATTCTGTTTTGTAAATTCATCAATCAATATACATATATATATATTCCGAGAGACAGAAATAGTAAATATGATGAAATAACACAATGGGAAGAAAAATCGATGTATCAACATTAAATCGACCGTTTCGTCTCATTCTTAGGTAAAATGAAGCAGAAGCAACTACATAATGTCTAGAATGCAATTTTTTCTCTGTCTATTAGTGTGCACCTGTATATACTTGCCCATAGATCACGGAAGAGTAAGTCTAGATATAAATATTGAATATTTCAAATCATTTATCATGGAGCCTTCATAGCTCAGTTGGTTAGAGCGCCAGTCTAGTAAACTGGAGGTCGAGAGTTCGACTCTCTCTGAAGGCTACTTTTTTGCTGTCATTTTCAGTTAGTTAGCCTCATATACACTTACTCTTAATTCATCCCCCTATTCCTGACAACATTGAGAACTTTAATAAAGTACATCTCGATTAGTTACACTGGTTTGTAAGCCTACAAAGCAATCATTTGAATGGTTAAAACACTATTCATTGGAACTGCTTTATTTGAAAATAAAATTGTCGAATAACGGATAACAAGAAGTCGAACATGAATAATGTCTACCGAAGGTTCGGCCCGGGGATACTAAAGGTGAACAAAGTTATATCGCCTGAGGTTATTGTCACTTGAAAATCTACGGGCAAATTCAGAAATGTGAATTTAACGTTTGATCTTGCTTATAGCACAGGTCAAAAACATTTGAGTTCAATGAGAAAAATATTGCTCTCAAATTCAAAAACCCATTGTGAGATTCGAACTGCGGTCCTCGGTATTCCCTGTCTGGCCGTCAACCGACTGAGCTATGGCGACAGAATAGTTTCAGACATCAGAATTGTATACTTATATCTAGCCGTAACATTCGACCGTCAAAAGACATGCAAGTGCTTCGTTTTGGTTATTTAGCTTCATGACAAATTGCAGGTAATTGGAAATTCTGTTTTGTAAATTCATCAATCAATATACATATATATATATTCCGAGAGACAGAAATAGTAAATATGATGAAATAACACAATGGGAAGAAAAATCGATGTATCAACATTAAATCGACCGTTTCGTCTCATTCTTAGGTAAAATGAAGCAGAAGCAACTACATAATGTCTAGAATGCAATTTTTTCTCTGTCTATTAGTGTGCACCTGTATATACTTGCCCATAGATCACGGAAGAGTAAGTCTAGATATAAATATTGAATATTTCAAATCATTTATCATGGAGCCTTCATAGCTCAGTTGGTTAGAGCGCCAGTCTAGTAAACTGGAGGTCGAGAGTTCGACTCTCTCTGAAGGCTACTTTTTTGCTGTCATTTTCAGTTAGTTAGCCTCATATACACTTACTCTTAATTCATCCCCCTATTCCTGACAACATTGAGAACTGTAATAAAGTACATCTCGATTAGTTACACTGGTTTGTAAGCCTACAAAGCAATCATTTGAATGGTTAAAACACTATTCATTGGAACTGCTTTATTTGAAAATAAAATTGTCGAATAACGGATAACAAGAAGTCGAACATGAATAATGTCTACCGAAGGTTCGGCCCGGGGATACTAAAGGTGAACAAAGTTATATCGCCTGAGGTTATTGTCACTTGAAAATCTACGGGCAAATTCAGAAATGTGAATTTAACGTTTGATCTTGCTTATAGCACAGGTCAAAAACATTTGAGTTCAATGAGAAAAATATTGCTCTCAAATTCAAAAACCCATTGTGAGATTCGAACTGCGGTCCTCGGTATTCCCTGTCTGGCCGTCAACCGACTGAGCTATGGCGACAGAATAGTTTCAGACATCAGAATTGTATACTTATATCTAGCCGTAACATTCGACCGTCAAAAGACATGCAAGTGCTTCGTTTTGGTTATTTAGCTTCATGACAAATTGCAGGTAATTGGAAATTCTGTTTTGTAAATTCATCAATCAATATACATATATATATATTCCGAGAGACAGAAATAGTAAATATGATGAAATAACACAATGGGAAGAAAAATCGATGTATCAACATTAAATCGACCGTTTCGTCTCATTCTTAGGTAAAATGAAGCAGAAGCAACTACATAATGTCTAGAATGCAATTTTTTCTCTGTCTATTAGTGTGCACCTGTATATACTTGCCCATAGATCACGGAAGAGTAAGTCTAGATATAAATATTGAATATTTCAAATCATTTATCATGGAGCCTTCATAGCTCAGTTGGTTAGAGCGCCAGTCTAGTAAACTGGAGGTCGAGAGTTCGACTCTCTCTGAAGGCTACTTTTTTGCTGTCATTTTCAGTTAGTTAGCCTCATATACACTTACTCTTAATTCATCCCCCTATTCCTGACAACATTGAGAACTGTAATAAAGTACATCTCGATTAGTTACACTGGTTTGTAAGCCTACAAAGCAATCATTTGAATGGTTAAAACACTATTCATTGGAACTGCTTTATTTGAAAATAAAATTGTCGAATAACGGATAACAAGAAGTCGAACATGAATAATGTCTACCGAAGGTTCGGCCCGGGGATACTAAAGGTGAACAAAGTTATATCGCCTGAGGTTATTGTCACTTGAAAATCTACGGGCAAATTCAGAAATGTGAATTTAACGTTTGATCTTGCTTATAGCACAGGTCAAAAACATTTGAGTTCAATGAGAAAAATATTGCTCTCAAATTCAAAAACCCATTGTGAGATTCGAACTGCGGTCCTCGGTATTCCCTGTCTGGCCGTCAACCGACTGAGCTATGGCGACAGAATAGTTTCAGACATCAGAATTGTATACTTATATCTAGCCGTAACATTCGACCGTCAAAAGACATGCAAGTGCTTCGTTTTGGTTATTTAGCTTCATGACAAATTGCAGGTAATTGGAAATTCTGTTTTGTAAATTCATCAATCAATATACATATATATATATTCCGAGAGACAGAAATAGTAAATATGATGAAATAACACAATGGGAAGAAAAATCGATGTATCAACATTAAATCGACCGTTTCGTCTCATTCTTAGGTAAAATGAAGCAGAAGCAACTACATAATGTCTAGAATGCAATTTTTTCTCTGTCTATTAGTGTGCACCTGTATATACTTGCCCATAGATCACGGAAGAGTAAGTCTAGATATAAATATTGAATATTTCAAATCATTTATCATGGAGCCTTCATAGCTCAGTTGGTTAGAGCGCCAGTCTAGTAAACTGGAGGTCGAGAGTTCGACTCTCTCTGAAGGCTACTTTTTTGCTGTCATTTTCAGTTAGTTAGCCTCATATACACTTACTCTTAATTCATCCCCCTATTCCTGACAACATTGAGAACTGTAATAAAGTACATCTCGATTAGTTACACTGGTTTGTAAGCCTACAAAGCAATCATTTGAATGGTTAAAACACTATTCATTGGAACTGCTTTATTTGAAAATAAAATTGTCGAATAACGGATAACAAGAAGTCGAACATGAATAATGTCTACCGAAGGTTCGGCCCGGGGATACTAAAGGTGAACAAAGTTATATCGCCTGAGGTTATTGTCACTTGAAAATCTACGGGCAAATTCAGAAATGTGAATTTAACGTTTGATCTTGCTTATAGCACAGGTCAAAAACATTTGAGTTCAATGAGAAAAATATTGCTCTCAAATTCAAAAACCCATTGTGAGATTCGAACTGCGGTCCTCGGTATTCCCTGTCTGGCCGTCAACCGACTGAGCTATGGCGACAGAATAGTTTCAGACATCAGAATTGTATACTTATATCTAGCCGTAACATTCGACCGTCAAAAGACATGCAAGTGCTTCGTTTTGGTTATTTAGCTTCATGACAAATTGCAGGTAATTGGAAATTCTGTTTTGTAAATTCATCAATCAATATACATATATATATATTCCGAGAGACAGAAATAGTAAATATGATGAAATAACACAATGGGAAGAAAAATCGATGTATCAACATTAAATCGACCGTTTCGTCTCATTCTTAGGTAAAATGAAGCAGAAGCAACTACATAATGTCTAGAATGCAATTTTTTCTCTGTCTATTAGTGTGCACCTGTATATACTTGCCCATAGATCACGGAAGAGTAAGTCTAGATATAAATATTGAATATTTCAAATCATTTATCATGGAGCCTTCATAGCTCAGTTGGTTAGAGCGCCAGTCTAGTAAACTGGAGGTCGAGAGTTCGACTCTCTCTGAAGGCTACTTTTTTGCTGTCATTTTCAGTTAGTTAGCCTCATATACACTTACTCTTAATTCATCCCCCTATTCCTGACAACATTGAGAACTTTAATAAAGTACATCTCGATTAGTTACACTGGTTTGTAAGCCTACAAAGCAATCATTTGAATGGTTAAAACACTATTCATTGGAACTGCTTTATTTGAAAATAAAATTGTCGAATAACGGATAACAAGAAGTCGAACATGAATAATGTCTACCGAAGGTTCGGCCCGGGGATACTAAAGGTGAACAAAGTTATATCGCCTGAGGTTATTGTCACTTGAAAATCTACGGGCAAATTCAGAAATGTGAATTTAACGTTTGATCTTGCTTATAGCACAGGTCAAAAACATTTGAGTTCAATGAGAAAAATATTGCTCTCAAATTCAAAAACCCATTGTGAGATTCGAACTGCGGTCCTCGGTATTCCCTGTCTGGCCGTCAACCGACTGAGCTATGGCGACAGAATAGTTTCAGACATCAGAATTGTATACTTATATCTAGCCGTAACATTCGACCGTCAAAAGACATGCAAGTGCTTCGTTTTGGTTATTTAGCTTCATGACAAATTGCAGGTAATTGGAAATTCTGTTTTGTAAATTCATCAATCAATATACATATATATATATTCCGAGAGACAGAAATAGTAAATATGATGAAATAACACAATGGGAAGAAAAATCGATGTATCAACATTAAATCGACCGTTTCGTCTCATTCTTAGGTAAAATGAAGCAGAAGCAACTACATAATGTCTAGAATGCAATTTTTTCTCTGTCTATTAGTGTGCACCTGTATATACTTGCCCATAGATCACGGAAGAGTAAGTCTAGATATAAATATTGAATATTTCAAATCATTTATCATGGAGCCTTCATAGCTCAGTTGGTTAGAGCGCCAGTCTAGTAAACTGGAGGTCGAGAGTTCGACTCTCTCTGAAGGCTACTTTTTTGCTGTCATTTTCAGTTAGTTAGCCTCATATACACTTACTCTTAATTCATCCCCCTATTCCTGACAACATTGAGAACTTTAATAAAGTACATCTCGATTAGTTACACTGGTTTGTAAGCCTACAAAGCAATCATTTGAATGGTTAAAACACTATTCATTGGAACTGCTTTATTTGAAAATAAAATTGTCGAATAACGGATAACAAGAAGTCGAACATGAATAATGTCTACCGAAGGTTCGGCCCGGGGATACTAAAGGTGAACAAAGTTATATCGCCTGAGGTTATTGTCACTTGAAAATCTACGGGCAAATTCAGAAATGTGAATTTAACGTTTGATCTTGCTTATAGCACAGGTCAAAAACATTTGAGTTCAATGAGAAAAATATTGCTCTCAAATTCAAAAACCCATTGTGAGATTCGAACTGCGGTCCTCGGTATTCCCTGTCTGGCCGTCAACCGACTGAGCTATGGCGACAGAATAGTTTCAGACATCAGAATTGTATACTTATATCTAGCCGTAACATTCGACCGTCAAAAGACATGCAAGTGCTTCGTTTTGGTTATTTAGCTTCATGACAAATTGCAGGTAATTGGAAATTCTGTTTTGTAAATTCATCAATCAATATACATATATATATATTCCGAGAGACAGAAATAGTAAATATGATGAAATAACACAATGGGAAGAAAAATCGATGTATCAACATTAAATCGACCGTTTCGTCTCATTCTTAGGTAAAATGAAGCAGAAGCAACTACATAATGTCTAGAATGCAATTTTTTCTCTGTCTATTAGTGTGCACCTGTATATACTTGCCCATAGATCACGGAAGAGTAAGTCTAGATATAAATATTGAATATTTCAAATCATTTATCATGGAGCCTTCATAGCTCAGTTGGTTAGAGCGCCAGTCTAGTAAACTGGAGGTCGAGAGTTCGACTCTCTCTGAAGGCTACTTTTTTGCTGTCATTTTCAGTTAGTTAGCCTCATATACACTTACTCTTAATTCATCCCCCTATTCCTGACAACATTGAGAACTTTAATAAAGTACATCTCGATTAGTTACACTGGTTTGTAAGCCTACAAAGCAATCATTTGAATGGTTAAAACACTATTCATTGGAACTGCTTTATTTGAAAATAAAATTGTCGAATAACGGATAACAAGAAGTCGAACATGAATAATGTCTACCGAAGGTTCGGCCCGGGGATACTAAAGGTGAACAAAGTTATATCGCCTGAGGTTATTGTCACTTGAAAATCTACGGGCAAATTCAGAAATGTGAATTTAACGTTTGATCTTGCTTATAGCACAGGTCAAAAACATTTGAGTTCAATGAGAAAAATATTGCTCTCAAATTCAAAAACCCATTGTGAGATTCGAACTGCGGTCCTCGGTATTCCCTGTCTGGCCGTCAACCGACTGAGCTATGGCGACAGAATAGTTTCAGACATCAGAATTGTATACTTATATCTAGCCGTAACATTCGACCGTCAAAAGACATGCAAGTGCTTCGTTTTGGTTATTTAGCTTCATGACAAATTGCAGGTAATTGGAAATTCTGTTTTGTAAATTCATCAATCAATATACATATATATATATTCCGAGAGACAGAAATAGTAAATATGATGAAATAACACAATGGGAAGAAAAATCGATGTATCAACATTAAATCGACCGTTTCGTCTCATTCTTAGGTAAAATGAAGCAGAAGCAACTACATAATGTCTAGAATGCAATTTTTTCTCTGTCTATTAGTGTGCACCTGTATATACTTGCCCATAGATCACGGAAGAGTAAGTCTAGATATAAATATTGAATATTTCAAATCATTTATCATGGAGCCTTCATAGCTCAGTTGGTTAGAGCGCCAGTCTAGTAAACTGGAGGTCGAGAGTTCGACTCTCTCTGAAGGCTACTTTTTTGCTGTCATTTTCAGTTAGTTAGCCTCATATACACTTACTCTTAATTCATCCCCCTATTCCTGACAACATTGAGAACTTTAATAAAGTACATCTCGATTAGTTACACTGGTTTGTAAGCCTACAAAGCAATCATTTGAATGGTTAAAACACTATTCATTGGAACTGCTTTATTTGAAAATAAAATTGTCGAATAACGGATAACAAGAAGTCGAACATGAATAATGTCTACCGAAGGTTCGGCCCGGGGATACTAAAGGTGAACAAAGTTATATCGCCTGAGGTTATTGTCACTTGAAAATCTACGGGCAAATTCAGAAATGTGAATTTAACGTTTGATCTTGCTTATAGCACAGGTCAAAAACATTTGAGTTCAATGAGAAAAATATTGCTCTCAAATTCAAAAACCCATTGTGAGATTCGAACTGCGGTCCTCGGTATTCCCTGTCTGGCCGTCAACCGACTGAGCTATGGCGACAGAATAGTTTCAGACATCAGAATTGTATACTTATATCTAGCCGTAACATTCGACCGTCAAAAGACATGCAAGTGCTTCGTTTTGGTTATTTAGCTTCATGACAAATTGCAGGTAATTGGAAATTCTGTTTTGTAAATTCATCAATCAATATACATATATATATATTCCGAGAGACAGAAATAGTAAATATGATGAAATAACACAATGGGAAGAAAAATCGATGTATCAACATTAAATCGACCGTTTCGTCTCATTCTTAGGTAAAATGAAGCAGAAGCAACTACATAATGTCTAGAATGCAATTTTTTCTCTGTCTATTAGTGTGCACCTGTATATACTTGCCCATAGATCACGGAAGATTAAGTCTAGATATAAATATTGAATATTTCAAATCATTTATCATGGAGCCTTCATAGCTCAGTTGGTTAGAGCGCCAGTCTAGTAAACTGGAGGTCGAGAGTTCGACTCTCTCTGAAGGCTACTTTTTTGCTGTCATTTTCAGTTAGTTAGCCTCATATACACTTACTCTTAATTCATCCCCCTATTCCTGACAACATTGAGAACTTTAATAAAGTACATCTCGATTAGTTACACTGGTTTGTAAGCCTACAAAGCAATCATTTGAATGGTTAAAACACTATTCATTGGAACTGCTTTATTTGAAAATAAAATTGTCGAATAACGGATAACAAGAAGTCGAACATGAATAATGTCTACCGAAGGTTCGGCCCGGGGATACTAAAGGTGAACAAAGTTATATCGCCTGAGGTTATTGTCACTTGAAAATCTACGGGCAAATTCAGAAATGTGAATTTAACGTTTGATCTTGCTTATAGCACAGGTCAAAAACATTTGAGTTCAATGAGAAAAATATTGCTCTCAAATTCAAAAACCCATTGTGAGATTCGAACTGCGGTCCTCGGTATTCCCTGTCTGGCCGTCAACCGACTGAGCTATGGCGACAGAATAGTTTCAGACATCAGAATTGTATACTTATATCTAGCCGTAACATTCGACCGTCAAAAGACATGCAAGTGCTTCGTTTTGGTTATTTAGCTTCATGACAAATTGCAGGTAATTGGAAATTCTGTTTTGTAAATTCATCAATCAATATACATATATATATATTCCGAGAGACAGAAATAGTAAATATGATGAAATAACACAATGGGAAGAAAAATCGATGTATCAACATTAAATCGACCGTTTCGTCTCATTCTTAGGTAAAATGAAGCAGAAGCAACTACATAATGTCTAGAATGCAATTTTTTCTCTGTCTATTAGTGTGCACCTGTATATACTTGCCCATAGATCACGGAAGATTAAGTCTAGATATAAATATTGAATATTTCAAATCATTTATCATGGAGCCTTCATAGCTCAGTTGGTTAGAGCGCCAGTCTAGTAAACTGGAGGTCGAGAGTTCGACTCTCTCTGAAGGCTACTTTTTTGCTGTCATTTTCAGTTAGTTAGCCTCATATACACTTACTCTTAATTCATCCCCCTATTCCTGACAACATTGAGAACTTTAATAAAGTACATCTCGATTAGTTACACTGGTTTGTAAGCCTACAAAGCAATCATTTGAATGGTTAAAACACTATTCATTGGAACTGCTTTATTTGAAAATAAAATTGTCGAATAACGGATAACAAGAAGTCGAACATGAATAATGTCTACCGAAGGTTCGGCCCGGGGATACTAAAGGTGAACAAAGTTATATCGCCTGAGGTTATTGTCACTTGAAAATCTACGGGCAAATTCAGAAATGTGAATTTAACGTTTGATCTTGCTTATAGCACAGGTCAAAAACATTTGAGTTCAATGAGAAAAATATTGCTCTCAAATTCAAAAACCCATTGTGAGATTCGAACTGCGGTCCTCGGTATTCCCTGTCTGGCCGTCAACCGACTGAGCTATGGCGACAGAATAGTTTCAGACATCAGAATTGTATACTTATATCTAGCCGTAACATTCGACCGTCAAAAGACATGCAAGTGCTTCGTTTTGGTTATTTAGCTTCATGACAAATTGCAGGTAATTGGAAATTCTGTTTTGTAAATTCATCAATCAATATACATATATATATATTCCGAGAGACAGAAATAGTAAATATGATGAAATAACACAATGGGAAGAAAAATCGATGTATCAACATTAAATCGACCGTTTCGTCTCATTCTTAGGTAAAATGAAGCAGAAGCAACTACATAATGTCTAGAATGCAATTTTTTCTCTGTCTATTAGTGTGCACCTGTATATACTTGCCCATAGATCACGGAAGAGTAAGTCTAGATATAAATATTGAATATTTCAAATCATTTATCATGGAGCCTTCATAGCTCAGTTGGTTAGAGCGCCAGTCTAGTAAACTGGAGGTCGAGAGTTCGACTCTCTCTGAAGGCTACTTTTTTGCTGTCATTTTCAGTTAGTTAGCCTCATATACACTTACTCTTAATTCATCCCCCTATTCCTGACAACATTGAGAACTTTAATAAAGTACATCTCGATTAGTTACACTGGTTTGTAAGCCTACAAAGCAATCATTTGAATGGTTAAAACACTATTCATTGGAACTGCTTTATTTGAAAATAAAATTGTCGAATAACGGATAACAAGAAGTCGAACATGAATAATGTCTACCGAAGGTTCGGCCCGGGGATACTAAAGGTGAACAAAGTTATATCGCCTGAGGTTATTGTCACTTGAAAATCTACGGGCAAATTCAGAAATGTGAATTTAACGTTTGATCTTGCTTATAGCACAGGTCAAAAACATTTGAGTTCAATGAGAAAAATATTGCTCTCAAATTCAAAAACCCATTGTGAGATTCGAACTGCGGTCCTCGGTATTCCCTGTCTGGCCGTCAACCGACTGAGCTATGGCGACAGAATAGTTTCAGACATCAGAATTGTATACTTATATCTAGCCGTAACATTCGACCGTCAAAAGACATGCAAGTGCTTCGTTTTGGTTATTTAGCTTCATGACAAATTGCAGGTAATTGGAAATTCTGTTTTGTAAATTCATCAATCAATATACATATATATATATTCCGAGAGACAGAAATAGTAAATATGATGAAATAACACAATGGGAAGAAAAATCGATGTATCAACATTAAATCGACCGTTTCGTCTCATTCTTAGGTAAAATGAAGCAGAAGCAACTACATAATGTCTAGAATGCAATTTTTTCTCTGTCTATTAGTGTGCACCTGTATATACTTGCCCATAGATCACGGAAGAGTAAGTCTAGATATAAATATTGAATATTTCAAATCATTTATCATGGAGCCTTCATAGCTCAGTTGGTTAGAGCGCCAGTCTAGTAAACTGGAGGTCGAGAGTTCGACTCTCTCTGAAGGCTACTTTTTTGCTGTCATTTTCAGTTAGTTAGCCTCATATACACTTACTCTTAATTCATCCCCCTATTCCTGACAACATTGAGAACTTTAATAAAGTACATCTCGATTAGTTACACTGGTTTGTAAGCCTACAAAGCAATCATTTGAATGGTTAAAACACTATTCATTGGAACTGCTTTATTTGAAAATAAAATTGTCGAATAACGGATAACAAGAAGTCGAACATGAATAATGTCTACCGAAGGTTCGGCCCGGGGATACTAAAGGTGAACAAAGTTATATCGCCTGAGGTTATTGTCACTTGAAAATCTACGGGCAAATTCAGAAATGTGAATTTAACGTTTGATCTTGCTTATAGCACAGGTCAAAAACATTTGAGTTCAATGAGAAAAATATTGCTCTCAAATTCAAAAACCCATTGTGAGATTCGAACTGCGGTCCTCGGTATTCCCTGTCTGGCCGTCAACCGACTGAGCTATGGCGACAGAATAGTTTCAGACATCAGAATTGTATACTTATATCTAGCCGTAACATTCGACCGTCAAAAGACATGCAAGTGCTTCGTTTTGGTTATTTAGCTTCATGACAAATTGCAGGTAATTGGAAATTCTGTTTTGTAAATTCATCAATCAATATACATATATATATATTCCGAGAGACAGAAATAGTAAATATGATGAAATAACACAATGGGAAGAAAAATCGATGTATCAACATTAAATCGACCGTTTCGTCTCATTCTTAGGTAAAATGAAGCAGAAGCAACTACATAATGTCTAGAATGCAATTTTTTCTCTGTCTATTAGTGTGCACCTGTATATACTTGCCCATAGATCACGGAAGAGTAAGTCTAGATATAAATATTGAATATTTCAAATCATTTATCATGGAGCCTTCATAGCTCAGTTGGTTAGAGCGCCAGTCTAGTAAACTGGAGGTCGAGAGTTCGACTCTCTCTGAAGGCTACTTTTTTGCTGTCATTTTCAGTTAGTTAGCCTCATATACACTTACTCTTAATTCATCCCCCTATTCCTGACAACATTGAGAACTTTAATAAAGTACATCTCGATTAGTTACACTGGTTTGTAAGCCTACAAAGCAATCATTTGAATGGTTAAAACACTATTCATTGGAACTGCTTTATTTGAAAATAAAATTGTCGAATAACGGATAACAAGAAGTCGAACATGAATAATGTCTACCGAAGGTTCGGCCCGGGGATACTAAAGGTGAACAAAGTTATATCGCCTGAGGTTATTGTCACTTGAAAATCTACGGGCAAATTCAGAAATGTGAATTTAACGTTTGATCTTGCTTATAGCACAGGTCAAAAACATTTGAGTTCAATGAGAAAAATATTGCTCTCAAATTCAAAAACCCATTGTGAGATTCGAACTGCGGTCCTCGGTATTCCCTGTCTGGCCGTCAACCGACTGAGCTATGGCGACAGAATAGTTTCAGACATCAGAATTGTATACTTATATCTAGCCGTAACATTCGACCGTCAAAAGACATGCAAGTGCTTCGTTTTGGTTATTTAGCTTCATGACAAATTGCAGGTAATTGGAAATTCTGTTTTGTAAATTCATCAATCAATATACATATATATATATTCCGAGAGACAGAAATAGTAAATATGATGAAATAACACAATGGGAAGAAAAATCGATGTATCAACATTAAATCGACCGTTTCGTCTCATTCTTAGGTAAAATGAAGCAGAAGCAACTACATAATGTCTAGAATGCAATTTTTTCTCTGTCTATTAGTGTGCACCTGTATATACTTGCCCATAGATCACGGAAGAGTAAGTCTAGATATAAATATTGAATATTTCAAAACATTTATCATGGAGCCTTCATAGCTCAGTTGGTTAGAGCGCCAGTCTAGTAAACTGGAGGTCGAGAGTTCGACTCTCTCTGAAGGCTACTTTTTTGCTGTCATTTTCAGTTAGTTAGCCTCATATACACTTACTCTTAATTCATCCCCCTATTCCTGACAACATTGAGAACTTTAATAAAGTACATCTCGATTAGTTACACTGGTTTGTAAGCCTACAAAGCAATCATTTGAATGGTTAAAACACTATTCATTGGAACTGCTTTATTTGAAAATAAAATTGTCGAATAACGGATAACAAGAAGTCGAACATGAATAATGTCTACCGAAGGTTCGGCCCGGGGATACTAAAGGTGAACAAAGTTATATCGCCTGAGGTTATTGTCACTTGAAAATCTACGGGCAAATTCAGAAATGTGAATTTAACGTTTGATCTTGCTTATAGCACAGGTCAAAAACATTTGAGTTCAATGAGAAAAATATTGCTCTCAAATTCAAAAACCCATTGTGAGATTCGAACTGCGGTCCTCGGTATTCCCTGTCTGGCCGTCAACCGACTGAGCTATGGCGACAGAATAGTTTCAGACATCAGAATTGTATACTTATATCTAGCCGTAACATTCGACCGTCAAAAGACATGCAAGTGCTTCGTTTTGGTTATTTAGCTTCATGACAAATTGCAGGTAATTGGAAATTCTGTTTTGTAAATTCATCAATCAATATACATATATATATATTCCGAGAGACAGAAATAGTAAATATGATGAAATAACACAATGGGAAGAAAAATCGATGTATCAACATTAAATCGACCGTTTCGTCTCATTCTTAGGTAAAATGAAGCAGAAGCAACTACATAATGTCTAGAATGCAATTTTTTCTCTGTCTATTAGTGTGCACCTGTATATACTTGCCCATAGATCACGGAAGAGTAAGTCTAGATATAAATATTGAATATTTCAAATCATTTATCATGGAGCCTTCATAGCTCAGTTGGTTAGAGCGCCAGTCTAGTAAACTGGAGGTCGAGAGTTCGACTCTCTCTGAAGGCTACTTTTTTGCTGTCATTTTCAGTTAGTTAGCCTCATATACACTTACTCTTAATTCATCCCCCTATTCCTGACAACATTGAGAACTTTAATAAAGTACATCTCGATTAGTTACACTGGTTTGTAAGCCTACAAAGCAATCATTTGAATGGTTAAAACACTATTCATTGGAACTGCTTTATTTGAAAATAAAATTGTCGAATAACGGATAACAAGAAGTCGAACATGAATAATGTCTACCGAAGGTTCGGCCCGGGGATACTAAAGGTGAACAAAGTTATATCGCCTGAGGTTATTGTCACTTGAAAATCTACGGGCAAATTCAGAAATGTGAATTTAACGTTTGATCTTGCTTATAGCACAGGTCAAAAACATTTGAGTTCAATGAGAAAAATATTGCTCTCAAATTCAAAAACCCATTGTGAGATTCGAACTGCGGTCCTCGGTATTCCCTGTCTGGCCGTCAACCGACTGAGCTATGGCGACAGAATAGTTTCAGACATCAGAATTGTATACTTATATCTAGCCGTAACATTCGACCGTCAAAAGACATGCAAGTGCTTCGTTTTGGTTATTTAGCTTCATGACAAATTGCAGGTAATTGGAAATTCTGTTTTGTAAATTCATCAATCAATATACATATATATATATTCCGAGAGACAGAAATAGTAAATATGATGAAATAACACAATGGGAAGAAAAATCGATGTATCAACATTAAATCGACCGTTTCGTCTCATTCTTAGGTAAAATGAAGCAGAAGCAACTACATAATGTCTAGAATGCAATTTTTTCTCTGTCTATTAGTGTGCACCTGTATATACTTGCCCATAGATCACGGAAGAGTAAGTCTAGATATAAATATTGAATATTTCAAAACATTTATCATGGAGCCTTCATAGCTCAGTTGGTTAGAGCGCCAGTCTAGTAAACTGGAGGTCGAGAGTTCGACTCTCTCTGAAGGCTACTTTTTTGCTGTCATTTTCAGTTAGTTAGCCTCATATACACTTACTCTTAATTCATCCCCCTATTCCTGACAACATTGAGAACTTTAATAAAGTACATCTCGATTAGTTACACTGGTTTGTAAGCCTACAAAGCAATCATTTGAATGGTTAAAACACTATTCATTGGAACTGCTTTATTTGAAAATAAAATTGTCGAATAACGGATAACAAGAAGTCGAACATGAATAATGTCTACCGAAGGTTCGGCCCGGGGATACTAAAGGTGAACAAAGTTATATCGCCTGAGGTTATTGTCACTTGAAAATCTACGGGCAAATTCAGAAATGTGAATTTAACGTTTGATCTTGCTTATAGCACAGGTCAAAAACATTTGAGTTCAATGAGAAAAATATTGCTCTCAAATTCAAAAACCCATTGTGAGATTCGAACTGCGGTCCTCGGTATTCCCTGTCTGGCCGTCAACCGACTGAGCTATGGCGACAGAATAGTTTCAGACATCAGAATTGTATACTTATATCTAGCCGTAACATTCGACCGTCAAAAGACATGCAAGTGCTTCGTTTTGGTTATTTAGCTTCATGACAAATTGCAGGTAATTGGAAATTCTGTTTTGTAAATTCATCAATCAATATACATATATATATATTCCGAGAGACAGAAATAGTAAATATGATGAAATAACACAATGGGAAGAAAAATCGATGTATCAACATTAAATCGACCGTTTCGTCTCATTCTTAGGTAAAATGAAGCAGAAGCAACTACATAATGTCTAGAATGCAATTTTTTCTCTGTCTATTAGTGTGCACCTGTATATACTTGCCCATAGATCACGGAAGAGTAAGTCTAGATATAAATATTGAATATTTCAAATCATTTATCATGGAGCCTTCATAGCTCAGTTGGTTAGAGCGCCAGTCTAGTAAACTGGAGGTCGAGAGTTCGACTCTCTCTGAAGGCTACTTTTTTGCTGTCATTTTCAGTTAGTTAGCCTCATATACACTTACTCTTAATTCATCCCCCTATTCCTGACAACATTGAGAACTTTAATAAAGTACATCTCGATTAGTTACACTGGTTTGTAAGCCTACAAAGCAATCATTTGAATGGTTAAAACACTATTCATTGGAACTGCTTTATTTGAAAATAAAATTGTCGAATAACGGATAACAAGAAGTCGAACATGAATAATGTCTACCGAAGGTTCGGCCCGGGGATACTAAAGGTGAACAAAGTTATATCGCCTGAGGTTATTGTCACTTGAAAATCTACGGGCAAATTCAGAAATGTGAATTTAACGTTTGATCTTGCTTATAGCACAGGTCAAAAACATTTGAGTTCAATGAGAAAAATATTGCTCTCAAATTCAAAAACCCATTGTGAGATTCGAACTGCGGTCCTCGGTATTCCCTGTCTGGCCGTCAACCGACTGAGCTATGGCGACAGAATAGTTTCAGACATCAGAATTGTATACTTATATCTAGCCGTAACATTCGACCGTCAAAAGACATGCAAGTGCTTCGTTTTGGTTATTTAGCTTCATGACAAATTGCAGGTAATTGGAAATTCTGTTTTGTAAATTCATCAATCAATATACATATATATATATTCCGAGAGACAGAAATAGTAAATATGATGAAATAACACAATGGGAAGAAAAATCGATGTATCAACATTAAATCGACCGTTTCGTCTCATTCTTAGGTAAAATGAAGCAGAAGCAACTACATAATGTCTAGAATGCAATTTTTTCTCTGTCTATTAGTGTGCACCTGTATATACTTGCCCATAGATCACGGAAGAGTAAGTCTAGATATAAATATTGAATATTTCAAATCATTTATCATGGAGCCTTCATAGCTCAGTTGGTTAGAGCGCCAGTCTAGTAAACTGGAGGTCGAGAGTTCGACTCTCTCTGAAGGCTACTTTTTTGCTGTCATTTTCAGTTAGTTAGCCTCATATACACTTACTCTTAATTCATCCCCCTATTCCTGACAACATTGAGAACTTTAATAAAGTACATCTCGATTAGTTACACTGGTTTGTAAGCCTACAAAGCAATCATTTGAATGGTTAAAACACTATTCATTGGAACTGCTTTATTTGAAAATAAAATTGTCGAATAACGGATAACAAGAAGTCGAACATGAATAATGTCTACCGAAGGTTCGGCCCGGGGATACTAAAGGTGAACAAAGTTATATCGCCTGAGGTTATTGTCACTTGAAAATCTACGGGCAAATTCAGAAATGTGAATTTAACGTTTGATCTTGCTTATAGCACAGGTCAAAAACATTTGAGTTCAATGAGAAAAATATTGCTCTCAAATTCAAAAACCCATTGTGAGATTCGAACTGCGGTCCTCGGTATTCCCTGTCTGGCCGTCAACCGACTGAGCTATGGCGACAGAATAGTTTCAGACATCAGAATTGTATACTTATATCTAGCCGTAACATTCGACCGTCAAAAGACATGCAAGTGCTTCGTTTTGGTTATTTAGCTTCATGACAAATTGCAGGTAATTGGAAATTCTGTTTTGTAAATTCATCAATCAATATACATATATATATATTCCGAGAGACAGAAATAGTAAATATGATGAAATAACACAATGGGAAGAAAAATCGATGTATCAACATTAAATCGACCGTTTCGTCTCATTCTTAGGTAAAATGAAGCAGAAGCAACTACATAATGTCTAGAATGCAATTTTTTCTCTGTCTATTAGTGTGCACCTGTATATACTTGCCCATAGATCACGGAAGAGTAAGTCTAGATATAAATATTGAATATTTCAAATCATTTATCATGGAGCCTTCATAGCTCAGTTGGTTAGAGCGCCAGTCTAGTAAACTGGAGGTCGAGAGTTCGACTCTCTCTGAAGGCTACTTTTTTGCTGTCATTTTCAGTTAGTTAGCCTCATATACACTTACTCTTAATTCATCCCCCTATTCCTGACAACATTGAGAACTGTAATAAAGTACATCTCGATTAGTTACACTGGTTTGTAAGCCTACAAAGCAATCATTTGAATGGTTAAAACACTATTCATTGGAACTGCTTTATTTGAAAATAAAATTGTCGAATAACGGATAACAAGAAGTCGAACATGAATAATGTCTACCGAAGGTTCGGCCCGGGGATACTAAAGGTGAACAAAGTTATATCGCCTGAGGTTATTGTCACTTGAAAATCTACGGGCAAATTCAGAAATGTGAATTTAACATTTGATCTTGCTTATAGCACAGGTCAAAAACATTTGAGTTCAATGAGAAAAATATTGCTCTCAAATTCAAAAACCCATTGTGAGATTCGAACTGCGGTCCTCGGTATTCCCTGTCTGGCCGTCAACCGACTGAGCTATGGCGACAGAATAGTTTCAGACATCAGAATTGTATACTTATATCTAGCCGTAACATTCGACCGTCAAAAGACATGCAAGTGCTTCGTTTTGGTTATTTAGCTTCATGACAAATTGCAGGTAATTGGAAATTCTGTTTTGTAAATTCATCAATCAATATACATATATATATATTCCGAGAGACAGAAATAGTAAATATGATGAAATAACACAATGGGAAGAAAAATCGATGTATCAACATTAAATCGACCGTTTCGTCTCATTCTTAGGTAAAATGAAGCAGAAGCAACTACATAATGTCTAGAATGCAATTTTTTCTCTGTCTATTAGTGTGCACCTGTATATACTTGCCCATAGATCACGGAAGAGTAAGTCTAGATATAAATATTGAATATTTCAAATCATTTATCATGGAGCCTTCATAGCTCAGTTGGTTAGAGCGCCAGTCTAGTAAACTGGAGGTCGAGAGTTCGACTCTCTCTGAAGGCTACTTTTTTGCTGTCATTTTCAGTTAGTTAGCCTCATATACACTTACTCTTAATTCATCCCCCTATTCCTGACAACATTGAGAACTGTAATAAAGTACATCTCGATTAGTTACACTGGTTTGTAAGCCTACAAAGCAATCATTTGAATGGTTAAAACACTATTCATTGGAACTGCTTTATTTGAAAATAAAATTGTCGAATAACGGATAACAAGAAGTCGAACATGAATAATGTCTACCGAAGGTTCGGCCCGGGGATACTAAAGGTGAACAAAGTTATATCGCCTGAGGTTATTGTCACTTGAAAATCTACGGGCAAATTCAGAAATGTGAATTTAACGTTTGATCTTGCTTATAGCACAGGTCAAAAACATTTGAGTTCAATGAGAAAAATATTGCTCTCAAATTCAAAAACCCATTGTGAGATTCGAACTGCGGTCCTCGGTATTCCCTGTCTGGCCGTCAACCGACTGAGCTATGGCGACAGAATAGTTTCAGACATCAGAATTGTATACTTATATCTAGCCGTAACATTCGACCGTCAAAAGACATGCAAGTGCTTCGTTTTGGTTATTTAGCTTCATGACAAATTGCAGGTAATTGGAAATTCTGTTTTGTAAATTCATCAATCAATATACATATATATATATTCCGAGAGACAGAAATAGTAAATATGATGAAATAACACAATGGGAAGAAAAATCGATGTATCAACATTAAATCGACCGTTTCGTCTCATTCTTAGGTAAAATGAAGCAGAAGCAACTACATAATGTCTAGAATGCAATTTTTTCTCTGTCTATTAGTGTGCACCTGTATATACTTGCCCATAGATCACGGAAGAGTAAGTCTAGATATAAATATTGAATATTTCAAATCATTTATCATGGAGCCTTCATAGCTCAAGTTGGTTAGAGCGCCAGTCTAGTAAACTGGAGGTCGAGAGTTCGACTCTCTCTGAAGGCTACTTTTTTGCTGTCATTTTCAGTTAGTTAGCCTCATATACACTTACTCTTAATTCATCCCCCTATTCCTGACAACATTGAGAACTTTAATAAAGTACATCTCGATTAGTTACACTGGTTTGTAAGCCTACAAAGCAATCATTTGAATGGTTAAAACACTATTCATTGGAACTGCTTTATTTGAAAATAAAATTGTCGAATAACGGATAACAAGAAGTCGAACATGAATAATGTCTACCGAAGGTTCGGCCCGGGGATACTAAAGGTGAACAAAGTTATATCGCCTGAGGTTATTGTCACTTGAAAATCTACGGGCAAATTCAGAAATGTGAATTTAACGTTTGATCTTGCTTATAGCACAGGTCAAAAACATTTGAGTTCAATGAGAAAAATATTGCTCTCAAATTCAAAAACCCATTGTGAGATTCGAACTGCGGTCCTCGGTATTCCCTGTCTGGCCGTCAACCGACTGAGCTATGGCGACAGAATAGTTTCAGACATCAGAATTGTATACTTATATCTAGCCGTAACATTCGACCGTCAAAAGACATGCAAGTGCTTCGTTTTGGTTATTTAGCTTCATGACAAATTGCAGGTAATTGGAAATTCTGTTTTGTAAATTCATCAATCAATATACATATATATATATTCCGAGAGACAGAAATAGTAAATATGATGAAATAACACAATGGGAAGAAAAATCGATGTATCAACATTAAATCGACCGTTTCGTCTCATTCTTAGGTAAAATGAAGCAGAAGCAACTACATAATGTCTAGAATGCAATTTTTTCTCTGTCTATTAGTGTGCACCTGTATATACTTGCCCATAGATCACGGAAGAGTAAGTCTAGATATAAATATTGAATATTTCAAATCATTTATCATGGAGCCTTCATAGCTCAAGTTGGTTAGAGCGCCAGTCTAGTAAACTGGAGGTCGAGAGTTCGACTCTCTCTGAAGGCTACTTTTTTGCTGTCATTTTCAGTTAGTTAGCCTCATATACACTTACTCTTAATTCATCCCCCTATTCCTGACAACATTGAGAACTTTAATAAAGTACATCTCGATTAGTTACACTGGTTTGTAAGCCTACAAAGCAATCATTTGAATGGTTAAAACACTATTCATTGGAACTGCTTTATTTGAAAATAAAATTGTCGAATAACGGATAACAAGAAGTCGAACATGAATAATGTCTACCGAAGGTTCGGCCCGGGGATACTAAAGGTGAACAAAGTTATATCGCCTGAGGTTATTGTCACTTGAAAATCTACGGGCAAATTCAGAAATGTGAATTTAACGTTTGATCTTGCTTATAGCACAGGTCAAAAACATTTGAGTTCAATGAGAAAAATATTGCTCTCAAATTCAAAAACCCATTGTGAGATTCGAACTGCGGTCCTCGGTATTCCCTGTCTGGCCGTCAACCGACTGAGCTATGGCGACAGAATAGTTTCAGACATCAGAATTGTATACTTATATCTAGCCGTAACATTCGACCGTCAAAAGACATGCAAGTGCTTCGTTTTGGTTATTTAGCTTCATGACAAATTGCAGGTAATTGGAAATTCTGTTTTGTAAATTCATCAATCAATATACATATATATATATTCCGAGAGACAGAAATAGTAAATATGATGAAATAACACAATGGGAAGAAAAATCGATGTATCAACATTAAATCGACCGTTTCGTCTCATTCTTAGGTAAAATGAAGCAGAAGCAACTACATAATGTCTAGAATGCAATTTTTTCTCTGTCTATTAGTGTGCACCTGTATATACTTGCCCATAGATCACGGAAGAGTAAGTCTAGATATAAATATTGAATATTTCAAATCATTTATCATGGAGCCTTCATAGCTCAGTTGGTTAGAGCGCCAGTCTAGTAAACTGGAGGTCGAGAGTTCGACTCTCTCTGAAGGCTACTTTTTTGCTGTCATTTTCAGTTAGTTAGCCTCATATACACTTACTCTTAATTCATCCCCCTATTCCTGACAACATTGAGAACTTTAATAAAGTACATCTCGATTAGTTACACTGGTTTGTAAGCCTACAAAGCAATCATTTGAATGGTTAAAACACTATTCATTGGAACTGCTTTATTTGAAAATAAAATTGTCGAATAACGGATAACAAGAAGTCGAACATGAATAATGTCTACCGAAGGTTCGGCCCGGGGATACTAAAGGTGAACAAAGTTATATCGCCTGAGGTTATTGTCACTTGAAAATCTACGGGCAAATTCAGAAATGTGAATTTAACGTTTGATCTTGCTTATAGCACAGGTCAAAAACATTTGAGTTCAATGAGAAAAATATTGCTCTCAAATTCAAAAACCCATTGTGAGATTCGAACTGCGGTCCTCGGTATTCCCTGTCTGGCCGTCAACCGACTGAGCTATGGCGACAGAATAGTTTCAGACATCAGAATTGTATACTTATATCTAGCCGTAACATTCGACCGTCAAAAGACATGCAAGTGCTTCGTTTTGGTTATTTAGCTTCATGACAAATTGCAGGTAATTGGAAATTCTGTTTTGTAAATTCATCAATCAATATACATATATATATATTCCGAGAGACAGAAATAGTAAATATGATGAAATAACACAATGGGAAGAAAAATCGATGTATCAACATTAAATCGACCGTTTCGTCTCATTCTTAGGTAAAATGAAGCAGAAGCAACTACATAATGTCTAGAATGCAATTTTTTCTCTGTCTATTAGTGTGCACCTGTATATACTTGCCCATAGATCACGGAAGAGTAAGTCTAGATATAAATATTGAATATTTCAAATCATTTATCATGGAGCCTTCATAGCTCAGTTGGTTAGAGCGCCAGTCTAGTAAACTGGAGGTCGAGAGTTCGACTCTCTCTGAAGGCTACTTTTTTGCTGTCATTTTCAGTTAGTTAGCCTCATATACACTTACTCTTAATTCATCCCCCTATTCCTGACAACATTGAGAACTTTAATAAAGTACATCTCGATTAGTTACACTGGTTTGTAAGCCTACAAAGCAATCATTTGAATGGTTAAAACACTATTCATTGGAACTGCTTTATTTGAAAATAAAATTGTCGAATAACGGATAACAAGAAGTCGAACATGAATAATGTCTACCGAAGGTTCGGCCCGGGGATACTAAAGGTGAACAAAGTTATATCGCCTGAGGTTATTGTCACTTGAAAATCTACGGGCAAATTCAGAAATGTGAATTTAACGTTTGATCTTGCTTATAGCACAGGTCAAAAACATTTGAGTTCAATGAGAAAAATATTGCTCTCAAATTCAAAAACCCATTGTGAGATTCGAACTGCGGTCCTCGGTATTCCCTGTCTGGCCGTCAACCGACTGAGCTATGGCGACAGAATAGTTTCAGACATCAGAATTGTATACTTATATCTAGCCGTAACATTCGACCGTCAAAAGACATGCAAGTGCTTCGTTTTGGTTATTTAGCTTCATGACAAATTGCAGGTAATTGGAAATTCTGTTTTGTAAATTCATCAATCAATATACATATATATATATTCCGAGAGACAGAAATAGTAAATATGATGAAATAACACAATGGGAAGAAAAATCGATGTATCAACATTAAATCGACCGTTTCGTCTCATTCTTAGGTAAAATGAAGCAGAAGCAACTACATAATGTCTAGAATGCAATTTTTTCTCTGTCTATTAGTGTGCACCTGTATATACTTGCCCATAGATCACGGAAGAGTAAGTCTAGATATAAATATTGAATATTTCAAATCATTTATCATGGAGCCTTCATAGCTCAGTTGGTTAGAGCGCCAGTCTAGTAAACTGGAGGTCGAGAGTTCGACTCTCTCTGAAGGCTACTTTTTTGCTGTCATTTTCAGTTAGTTAGCCTCATATACACTTACTCTTAATTCATCCCCCTATTCCTGACAACATTGAGAACTTTAATAAAGTACATCTCGATTAGTTACACTGGTTTGTAAGCCTACAAAGCAATCATTTGAATGGTTAAAACACTATTCATTGGAACTGCTTTATTTGAAAATAAAATTGTCGAATAACGGATAACAAGAAGTCGAACATGAATAATGTCTACCGAAGGTTCGGCCCGGGGATACTAAAGGTGAACAAAGTTATATCGCCTGAGGTTATTGTCACTTGAAAATCTACGGGCAAATTCAGAAATGTGAATTTAACGTTTGATCTTGCTTATAGCACAGGTCAAAAACATTTGAGTTCAATGAGAAAAATATTGCTCTCAAATTCAAAAACCCATTGTGAGATTCGAACTGCGGTCCTCGGTATTCCCTGTCTGGCCGTCAACCGACTGAGCTATGGCGACAGAATAGTTTCAGACATCATAATTGTATACTTATATCTAGCCGTAACATTCGACCGTCAAAAGACATGCAAGTGCTTCGTTTTGGTTATTTAGCTTCATGACAAATTGCAGGTAATTGGAAATTCTGTTTTGTAAATTCATCAATCAATATACATATATATATATTCCGAGAGACAGAAATAGTAAATATGATGAAATAACACAATGGGAAGAAAAATCGATGTATCAACATTAAATCGACCGTTTCGTCTCATTCTTAGGTAAAATGAAGCAGAAGCAACTACATAATGTCTAGAATGCAATTTTTTCTCTGTCTATTAGTGTGCACCTGTATATACTTGCCCATAGATCACGGAAGAGTAAGTCTAGATATAAATATTGAATATTTCAAATCATTTATCATGGAGCCTTCATAGCTCAGTTGGTTAGAGCGCCAGTCTAGTAAACTGGAGGTCGAGAGTTCGACTCTCTCTGAAGGCTACTTTTTTGCTGTCATTTTCAGTTAGTTAGCCTCATATACACTTACTCTTAATTCATCCCCCTATTCCTGACAACATTGAGAACTTTAATAAAGTACATCTCGATTAGTTACACTGGTTTGTAAGCCTACAAAGCAATCATTTGAATGGTTAAAACACTATTCATTGGAACTGCTTTATTTGAAAATAAAATTGTCGAATAACGGATAACAAGAAGTCGAACATGAATAATGTCTACCGAAGGTTCGGCCCGGGGATACTAAAGGTGAACAAAGTTATATCGCCTGAGGTTATTGTCACTTGAAAATCTACGGGCAAATTCAGAAATGTGAATTTAACGTTTGATCTTGCTTATAGCACAGGTCAAAAACATTTGAGTTCAATGAGAAAAATATTGCTCTCAAATTCAAAAACCCATTGTGAGATTCGAACTGCGGTCCTCGGTATTCCCTGTCTGGCCGTCAACCGACTGAGCTATGGCGACAGAATAGTTTCAGACATCAGAATTGTATACTTATATCTAGCCGTAACATTCGACCGTCAAAAGACATGCAAGTGCTTCGTTTTGGTTATTTAGCTTCATGACAAATTGCAGGTAATTGGAAATTCTGTTTTGTAAATTCATCAATCAATATACATATATATATATTCCGAGAGACAGAAATAGTAAATATTATGAAATAACACAATGGGAAGAAAAATCGATGTATCAACATTAAATCGACCGTTTCGTCTCATTCTTAGGTAAAATGAAGCAGAAGCAACTACATAATGTCTAGAATGCAATTTTTTCTCTGTCTATTAGTGTGCACCTGTATATACTTGCCCATAGATCACGGAAGAGTAAGTCTAGATATAAATATTGAATATTTCAAATCATTTATCATGGAGCCTTCATAGCTCAGTTGGTTAGAGCGCCAGTCTAGTAAACTGGAGGTCGAGAGTTCGACTCTCTCTGAAGGCTACTTTTTTGCTGTCATTTTCAGTTAGTTAGCCTCATATACACTTACTCTTAATTCATCCCCCTATTCCTGACAACATTGAGAACTTTAATAAAGTACATCTCGATTAGTTACACTGGTTTGTAAGCCTACAAAGCAATCATTTGAATGGTTAAAACACTATTCATTGGAACTGCTTTATTTGAAAATAAAATTGTCGAATAACGGATAACAAGAAGTCGAACATGAATAATGTCTACCGAAGGTTCGGCCCGGGGATACTAAAGGTGAACAAAGTTATATCGCCTGAGGTTATTGTCACTTGAAAATCTACGGGCAAATTCAGAAATGTGAATTTAACGTTTGATCTTGCTTATAGCACAGGTCAAAAACATTTGAGTTCAATGAGAAAAATATTGCTCTCAAATTCAAAAACCCATTGTGAGATTCGAACTGCGGTCCTCGGTATTCCCTGTCTGGCCGTCAACCGACTGAGCTATGGCGACAGAATAGTTTCAGACATCAGAATTGTATACTTATATCTAGCCGTAACATTCGACCGTCAAAAGACATGCAAGTGCTTCGTTTTGGTTATTTAGCTTCATGACAAATTGCAGGTAATTGGAAATTCTGTTTTGTAAATTCATCAATCAATATACATATATATATATTCCGAGAGACAGAAATAGTAAATATGATGAAATAACACAATGGGAAGAAAAATCGATGTATCAACATTAAATCGACCGTTTCGTCTCATTCTTAGGTAAAATGAAGCAGAAGCAACTACATAATGTCTAGAATGCAATTTTTTCTCTGTCTATTAGTGTGCACCTGTATATACTTGCCCATAGATCACGGAAGAGTAAGTCTAGATATAAATATTGAATATTTCAAATCATTTATCATGGAGCCTTCATAGCTCAGTTGGTTAGAGCGCCAGTCTAGTAAACTGGAGGTCGAGAGTTCGACTCTCTCTGAAGGCTACTTTTTTGCTGTCATTTTCAGTTAGTTAGCCTCATATACACTTACTCTTAATTCATCCCCCTATTCCTGACAACATTGAGAACTTTAATAAAGTACATCTCGATTAGTTACACTGGTTTGTAAGCCTACAAAGCAATCATTTGAATGGTTAAAACACTATTCATTGGAACTGCTTTATTTGAAAATAAAATTGTCGAATAACGGATAACAAGAAGTCGAACATGAATAATGTCTACCGAAGGTTCGGCCCGGGGATACTAAAGGTGAACAAAGTTATATCGCCTGAGGTTATTGTCACTTGAAAATCTACGGGCAAATTCAGAAATGTGAATTTAACGTTTGATCTTGCTTATAGCACAGGTCAAAAACATTTGAGTTCAATGAGAAAAATATTGCTCTCAAATTCAAAAACCCATTGTGAGATTCGAACTGCGGTCCTCGGTATTCCCTGTCTGGCCGTCAACCGACTGAGCTATGGCGACAGAATAGTTTCAGACATCAGAATTGTATACTTATATCTAGCCGTAACATTCGACCGTCAAAAGACATGCAAGTGCTTCGTTTTGGTTATTTAGCTTCATGACAAATTGCAGGTAATTGGAAATTCTGTTTTGTAAATTCATCAATCAATATACATATATATATATTCCGAGAGACAGAAATAGTAAATATGATGAAATAACACAATGGGAAGAAAAATCGATGTATCAACATTAAATCGACCGTTTCGTCTCATTCTTAGGTAAAATGAAGCAGAAGCAACTACATAATGTCTAGAATGCAATTTTTTCTCTGTCTATTAGTGTGCACCTGTATATACTTGCCCATAGATCACGGAAGAGTAAGTCTAGATATAAATATTGAATATTTCAAATCATTTATCATGGAGCCTTCATAGCTCAGTTGGTTAGAGCGCCAGTCTAGTAAACTGGAGGTCGAGAGTTCGACTCTCTCTGAAGGCTACTTTTTTGCTGTCATTTTCAGTTAGTTAGCCTCATATACACTTACTCTTAATTCATCCCCCTATTCCTGACAACATTGAGAACTTTAATAAAGTACATCTCGATTAGTTACACTGGTTTGTAAGCCTACAAAGCAATCATTTGAATGGTTAAAACACTATTCATTGGAACTGCTTTATTTGAAAATAAAATTGTCGAATAACGGATAACAAGAAGTCGAACATGAATAATGTCTACCGAAGGTTCGGCCCGGGGATACTAAAGGTGAACAAAGTTATATCGCCTGAGGTTATTGTCACTTGAAAATCTACGGGCAAATTCAGAAATGTGAATTTAACGTTTGATCTTGCTTATAGCACAGGTCAAAAACATTTGAGTTCAATGAGAAAAATATTGCTCTCAAATTCAAAAACCCATTGTGAGATTCGAACTGCGGTCCTCGGTATTCCCTGTCTGGCCGTCAACCGACTGAGCTATGGCGACAGAATAGTTTCAGACATCAGAATTGTATACTTATATCTAGCCGTAACATTCGACCGTCAAAAGACATGCAAGTGCTTCGTTTTGGTTATTTAGCTTCATGACAAATTGCAGGTAATTGGAAATTCTGTTTTGTAAATTCATCAATCAATATACATATATATATATTCCGAGAGACAGAAATAGTAAATATTATGAAATAACACAATGGGAAGAAAAATCGATGTATCAACATTAAATCGACCGTTTCGTCTCATTCTTAGGTAAAATGAAGCAGAAGCAACTACATAATGTCTAGAATGCAATTTTTTCTCTGTCTATTAGTGTGCACCTGTATATACTTGCCCATAGATCACGGAAGAGTAAGTCTAGATATAAATATTGAATATTTCAAATCATTTATCATGGAGCCTTCATAGCTCAGTTGGTTAGAGCGCCAGTCTAGTAAACTGGAGGTCGAGAGTTCGACTCTCTCTGAAGGCTACTTTTTTGCTGTCATTTTCAGTTAGTTAGCCTCATATACACTTACTCTTAATTCATCCCCCTATTCCTGACAACATTGAGAACTTTAATAAAGTACATCTCGATTAGTTACACTGGTTTGTAAGCCTACAAAGCAATCATTTGAATGGTTAAAACACTATTCATTGGAACTGCTTTATTTGAAAATAAAATTGTCGAATAACGGATAACAAGAAGTCGAACATGAATAATGTCTACCGAAGGTTCGGCCCGGGGATACTAAAGGTGAACAAAGTTATATCGCCTGAGGTTATTGTCACTTGAAAATCTACGGGCAAATTCAGAAATGTGAATTTAACGTTTGATCTTGCTTATAGCACAGGTCAAAAACATTTGAGTTCAATGAGAAAAATATTGCTCTCAAATTCAAAAACCCATTGTGAGATTCGAACTGCGGTCCTCGGTATTCCCTGTCTGGCCGTCAACCGACTGAGCTATGGCGACAGAATAGTTTCAGACATCAGAATTGTATACTTATATCTAGCCGTAACATTCGACCGTCAAAAGACATGCAAGTGCTTCGTTTTGGTTATTTAGCTTCATGACAAATTGCAGGTAATTGGAAATTCTGTTTTGTAAATTCATCAATCAATATACATATATATATATTCCGAGAGACAGAAATAGTAAATATGATGAAATAACACAATGGGAAGAAAAATCGATGTATCAACATTAAATCGACCGTTTCGTCTCATTCTTAGGTAAAATGAAGCAGAAGCAACTACATAATGTCTAGAATGCAATTTTTTCTCTGTCTATTAGTGTGCACCTGTATATACTTGCCCATAGATCACGGAAGAGTAAGTCTAGATATAAATATTGAATATTTCAAATCATTTATCATGGAGCCTTCATAGCTCAGTTGGTTAGAGCGCCAGTCTAGTAAACTGGAGGTCGAGAGTTCGACTCTCTCTGAAGGCTACTTTTTTGCTGTCATTTTCAGTTAGTTAGCCTCATATACACTTACTCTTAATTCATCCCCCTATTCCTGACAACATTGAGAACTTTAATAAAGTACATCTCGATTAGTTACACTGGTTTGTAAGCCTACAAAGCAATCATTTGAATGGTTAAAACACTATTCATTGGAACTGCTTTATTTGAAAATAAAATTGTCGAATAACGGATAACAAGAAGTCGAACATGAATAATGTCTACCGAAGGTTCGGCCCGGGGATACTAAAGGTGAACAAAGTTATATCGCCTGAGGTTATTGTCACTTGAAAATCTACGGGCAAATTCAGAAATGTGAATTTAACGTTTGATCTTGCTTATAGCACAGGTCAAAAACATTTGAGTTCAATGAGAAAAATATTGCTCTCAAATTCAAAAACCCATTGTGAGATTCGAACTGCGGTCCTCGGTATTCCCTGTCTGGCCGTCAACCGACTGAGCTATGGCGACAGAATAGTTTCAGACATCAGAATTGTATACTTATATCTAGCCGTAACATTCGACCGTCAAAAGACATGCAAGTGCTTCGTTTTGGTTATTTAGCTTCATGACAAATTGCAGGTAATTGGAAATTCTGTTTTGTAAATTCATCAATCAATATACATATATATATATTCCGAGAGACAGAAATAGTAAATATGATGAAATAACACAATGGGAAGAAAAATCGATGTATCAACATTAAATCGACCGTTTCGTCTCATTCTTAGGTAAAATGAAGCAGAAGCAACTACATAATGTCTAGAATGCAATTTTTTCTCTGTCTATTAGTGTGCACCTGTATATACTTGCCCATAGATCACGGAAGAGTAAGTCTAGATATAAATATTGAATATTTCAAATCATTTATCATGGAGCCTTCATAGCTCAGTTGGTTAGAGTGCCAGTCTAGTAAACTGGAGGTCGAGAGTTCGACTCTCTCTGAAGGCTACTTTTTTGCTGTCATTTTCAGTTAGTTAGCCTCATATACACTTACTCTTAATTCATCCCCCTATTCCTGACAACATTGAGAACTTTAATAAAGTACATCTCGATTAGTTACACTGGTTTGTAAGCCTACAAAGCAATCATTTGAATGGTTAAAACACTATTCATTGGAACTGCTTTATTTGAAAATAAAATTGTCGAATAACGGATAACAAGAAGTCGAACATGAATAATGTCTACCGAAGGTTCGGCCCGGGGATACTAAAGGTGAACAAAGTTATATCGCCTGAGGTTATTGTCACTTGAAAATCTACGGGCAAATTCAGAAATGTGAATTTAACGTTTGATCTTGCTTATAGCACAGGTCAAAAACATTTGAGTTCAATGAGAAAAATATTGCTCCCAAATTCAAAAACCCATTGTGAGATTCGAACTGCGGTCCTCGGTATTCCCTGTCTGGCCGTCAACCGACTGAGCTATGGCGACAGAATAGTTTCAGACATCAGAATTGTATACTTATATCTAGCCGTAACATTCGACCGTCAAAAGACATGCAAGTGCTTCGTTTTGGTTATTTAGCTTCATGACAAATTGCAGGTAATTGGAAATTCTGTTTTGTAAATTCATCAATCAATATACATATATATATATTCCGAGAGACAGAAATAGTAAATATGATGAAATAACACAATGGGAAGAAAAATCGATGTATCAACATTAAATCGACCGTTTCGTCTCATTCTTAGGTAAAATGAAGCAGAAGCAACTACATAATGTCTAGAATGCAATTTTTTCTCTGTCTATTAGTGTGCACCTGTATATACTTGCCCATAGATCACGGAAGAGTAAGTCTAGATATAAATATTGAATATTTCAAATCATTTATCATGGAGCCTTCATAGCTCAGTTGGTTAGAGCGCCAGTCTAGTAAACTGGAGGTCGAGAGTTCGACTCTCTCTGAAGGCTACTTTTTTGCTGTCATTTTCAGTTAGTTAGCCTCATATACACTTACTCTTAATTCATCCCCCTATTCCTGACAACATTGAGAACTTTAATAAAGTACATCTCGATTAGTTACACTGGTTTGTAAGCCTACAAAGCAATCATTTGAATGGTTAAAACACTATTCATTGGAACTGCTTTATTTGAAAATAAAATTGTCGAATAACGGATAACAAGAAGTCGAACATGAATAATGTCTACCGAAGGTTCGGCCCGGGGATACTAAAGGTGAACAAAGTTATATCGCCTGAGGTTATTGTCACTTGAAAATCTACGGGCAAATTCAGAAATGTGAATTTAACGTTTGATCTTGCTTATAGCACAGGTCAAAAACATTTGAGTTCAATGAGAAAAATATTGCTCTCAAATTCAAAAACCCATTGTGAGATTCGAACTGCGGTCCTCGGTATTCCCTGTCTGGCCGTCAACCGACTGAGCTATGGCGACCGAATAGTTTCAGACATCAGAATTGTATACTTATATCTAGCCGTAACATTCGACCGTCAAAAGACATGCAAGTGCTTCGTTTTGGTTATTTAGCTTCATGACAAATTGCAGGTAATTGGAAATTCTGTTTTGTAAATTCATCAATCAATATACATATATATATATTCCGAGAGACAGAAATAGTAAATATGATGAAATAACACAATGGGAAGAAAAATCGATGTATCAACATTAAATCGACCGTTTCGTCTCATTCTTAGGTAAAATGAAGCAGAAGCAACTACATAATGTCTAGAATGCAATTTTTTCTCTGTCTATTAGTGTGCACCTGTATATACTTGCCCATAGATCACGGAAGAGTAAGTCTAGATATAAATATTGAATATTTCAAATCATTTATCATGGAGCCTTCATAGCTCAGTTGGTTAGAGCGCCAGTCTAGTAAACTGGAGGTCGAGAGTTCGACTCTCTCTGAAGGCTACTTTTTTGCTGTCATTTTCAGTTAGTTAGCCTCATATACACTTACTCTTAATTCATCCCCCTATTCCTGACAACATTGAGAACTTTAATAAAGTACATCTCGATTAGTTACACTGGTTTGTAAGCCTACAAAGCAATCATTTGAATGGTTAAAACACTATTCATTGGAACTGCTTTATTTGAAAATAAAATTGTCGAATAACGGATAACAAGAAGTCGAACATGAATAATGTCTACCGAAGGTTCGGCCCGGGGATACTAAAGGTGAACAAAGTTATATCGCCTGAGGTTATTGTCACTTGAAAATCTACGGGCAAATTCAGAAATGTGAATTTAACGTTTGATCTTGCTTATAGCACAGGTCAAAAACATTTGAGTTCAATGAGAAAAATATTGCTCTCAAATTCAAAAACCCATTGTGAGATTCGAACTGCGGTCCTCGGTATTCCCTGTCTGGCCGTCAACCGACTGAGCTATGGCGACAGAATAGTTTCAGACATCAGAATTGTATACTTATATCTAGCCGTAACATTCGACCGTCAAAAGACATGCAAGTGCTTCGTTTTGGTTATTTAGCTTCATGACAAATTGCAGGTAATTGGAAATTCTGTTTTGTAAATTCATCAATCAATATACATATATATATATTCCGAGAGACAGAAATAGTAAATATGATGAAATAACACAATGGGAAGAAAAATCGATGTATCAACATTAAATCGACCGTTTCGTCTCATTCTTAGGTAAAATGAAGCAGAAGCAACTACATAATGTCTAGAATGCAATTTTTTCTCTGTCTATTAGTGTGCACCTGTATATACTTGCCCATAGATCACGGAAGAGTAAGTCTAGATATAAATATTGAATATTTCAAATCATTTATCATGGAGCCTTCATAGCTCAGTTGGTTAGAGCGCCAGTCTAGTAAACTGGAGGTCGAGAGTTCGACTCTCTCTGAAGGCTACTTTTTTGCTGTCATTTTCAGTTAGTTAGCCTCATATACACTTACTCTTAATTCATCCCCCTATTCCTGACAACATTGAGAACTTTAATAAAGTACATCTCGATTAGTTACACTGGTTTGTAAGCCTACAAAGCAATCATTTGAATGGTTAAAACACTATTCATTGGAACTGCTTTATTTGAAAATAAAATTGTCGAATAACGGATAACAAGAAGTCGAACATGAATAATGTCTACCGAAGGTTCGGCCCGGGGATACTAAAGGTGAACAAAGTTATATCGCCTGAGGTTATTGTCACTTGAAAATCTACGGGCAAATTCAGAAATGTGAATTTAACGTTTGATCTTGCTTATAGCACAGGTCAAAAACATTTGAGTTCAATGAGAAAAATATTGCTCTCAAATTCAAAAACCCATTGTGAGATTCGAACTGCGGTCCTCGGTATTCCCTGTCTGGCCGTCAACCGACTGAGCTATGGCGACAGAATAGTTTCAGACATCAGAATTGTATACTTATATCTAGCCGTAACATTCGACCGTCAAAAGACATGCAAGTGCTTCGTTTTGGTTATTTAGCTTCATGACAAATTGCAGGTAATTGGAAATTCTGTTTTGTAAATTCATCAATCAATATACATATATATATATTCCGAGAGACAGAAATAGTAAATATGATGAAATAACACAATGGGAAGAAAAATCGATGTATCAACATTAAATCGACCGTTTCGTCTCATTCTTAGGTAAAATGAAGCAGAAGCAACTACATAATGTCTAGAATGCAATTTTTTCTCTGTCTATTAGTGTGCACCTGTATATACTTGCCCATAGATCACGGAAGAGTAAGTCTAGATATAAATATTGAATATTTCAAATCATTTATCATGGAGCCTTCATAGCTCAGTTGGTTAGAGCGCCAGTCTAGTAAACTGGAGGTCGAGAGTTCGACTCTCTCTGAAGGCTACTTTTTTGCTGTCATTTTCAGTTAGTTAGCCTCATATACACTTACTCTTAATTCATCCCCCTATTCCTGACAACATTGAGAACTTTAATAAAGTACATCTCGATTAGTTACACTGGTTTGTAAGCCTACAAAGCAATCATTTGAATGGTTAAAACACTATTCATTGGAACTGCTTTATTTGAAAATAAAATTGTCGAATAACGGATAACAAGAAGTCGAACATGAATAATGTCTACCGAAGGTTCGGCCCGGGGATACTAAAGGTGAACAAAGTTATATCGCCTGAGGTTATTGTCACTTGAAAATCTACGGGCAAATTCAGAAATGTGAATTTAACGTTTGATCTTGCTTATAGCACAGGTCAAAAACATTTGAGTTCAATGAGAAAAATATTGCTCTCAAATTCAAAAACCCATTGTGAGATTCGAACTGCGGTCCTCGGTATTCCCTGTCTGGCCGTCAACCGACTGAGCTATGGCGACAGAATAGTTTCAGACATCAGAATTGTATACTTATATCTAGCCGTAACATTCGACCGTCAAAAGACATGCAAGTGCTTCGTTTTGGTTATTTAGCTTCATGACAAATTGCAGGTAATTGGAAATTCTGTTTTGTAAATTCATCAATCAATATACATATATATATATTCCGAGAGACAGAAATAGTAAATATGATGAAATAACACAATGGGAAGAAAAATCGATGTATCAACATTAAATCGACCGTTTCGTCTCATTCTTAGGTAAAATGAAGCAGAAGCAACTACATAATGTCTAGAATGCAATTTTTTCTCTGTCTATTAGTGTGCACCTGTATATACTTGCCCATAGATCACGGAAGAGTAAGTCTAGATATAAATATTGAATATTTCAAATCATTTATCATGGAGCCTTCATAGCTCAGTTGGTTAGAGCGCCAGTCTAGTAAACTGGAGGTCGAGAGTTCGACTCTCTCTGAAGGCTACTTTTTTGCTGTCATTTTCAGTTAGTTAGCCTCATATACACTTACTCTTAATTCATCCCCCTATTCCTGACAACATTGAGAACTTTAATAAAGTACATCTCGATTAGTTACACTGGTTTGTAAGCCTACAAAGCAATCATTTGAATGGTTAAAACACTATTCATTGGAACTGCTTTATTTGAAAATAAAATTGTCGAATAACGGATAACAAGAAGTCGAACATGAATAATGTCTACCGAAGGTTCGGCCCGGGGATACTAAAGGTGAACAAAGTTATATCGCCTGAGGTTATTGTCACTTGAAAATCTACGGGCAAATTCAGAAATGTGAATTTAACGTTTGATCTTGCTTATAGCACAGGTCAAAAACATTTGAGTTCAATGAGAAAAATATTGCTCTCAAATTCAAAAACCCATTGTGAGATTCGAACTGCGGTCCTCGGTATTCCCTGTCTGGCCGTCAACCGACTGAGCTATGGCGACAGAATAGTTTCAGACATCAGAATTGTATACTTATATCTAGCCGTAACATTCGACCGTCAAAAGACATGCAAGTGCTTCGTTTTGGTTATTTAGCTTCATGACAAATTGCAGGTAATTGGAAATTCTGTTTTGTAAATTCATCAATCAATATACATATATATATATTCCGAGAGACAGAAATAGTAAATATGATGAAATAACACAATGGGAAGAAAAATCGATGTATCAACATTAAATCGACCGTTTCGTCTCATTCTTAGGTAAAATGAAGCAGAAGCAACTACATAATGTCTAGAATGCAATTTTTTCTCTGTCTATTAGTGTGCACCTGTATATACTTGCCCATAGATCACGGAAGAGTAAGTCTAGATATAAATATTGAATATTTCAAATCATTTATCATGGAGCCTTCATAGCTCAGTTGGTTAGAGCGCCAGTCTAGTAAACTGGAGGTCGAGAGTTCGACTCTCTCTGAAGGCTACTTTTTTGCTGTCATTTTCAGTTAGTTAGCCTCATATACACTTACTCTTAATTCATCCCCCTATTCCTGACAACATTGAGAACTTTAATAAAGTACATCTCGATTAGTTACACTGGTTTGTAAGCCTACAAAGCAATCATTTGAATGGTTAAAACACTATTCATTGGAACTGCTTTATTTGAAAATAAAATTGTCGAATAACGGATAACAAGAAGTCGAACATGAATAATGTCTACCGAAGGTTCGGCCCGGGGATACTAAAGGTGAACAAAGTTATATCGCCTGAGGTTATTGTCACTTGAAAATCTACGGGCAAATTCAGAAATGTGAATTTAACGTTTGATCTTGCTTATAGCACAGGTCAAAAACATTTGAGTTCAATGAGAAAAATATTGCTCTCAAATTCAAAAACCCATTGTGAGATTCGAATTGCGGTCCTCGGTATTCCCTGTCTGGCCGTCAACCGACTGAGCTATGGCGACAGAATAGTTTCAGACATCAGAATTGTATACTTATATCTAGCCGTAACATTCGACCGTCAAAAGACATGCAAGTGCTTCGTTTTGGTTATTTAGCTTCATGACAAATTGCAGGTAATTGGAAATTCTGTTTTGTAAATTCATCAATCAATATACATATATATATATTCCGAGAGACAGAAATAGTAAATATGATGAAATAACACAATGGGAAGAAAAATCGATGTATCAACATTAAATCGACCGTTTCGTCTCATTCTTAGGTAAAATGAAGCAGAAGCAACTACATAATGTCTAGAATGCAATTTTTTCTCTGTCTATTAGTGTGCACCTGTATATACTTGCCCATAGATCACGGAAGAGTAAGTCTAGATATAAATATTGAATATTTCAAATCATTTATCATGGAGCCTTCATAGCTCAGTTGGTTAGAGCGCCAGTCTAGTAAACTGGAGGTCGAGAGTTCGACTCTCTCTGAAGGCTACTTTTTTGCTGTCATTTTCAGTTAGTTAGCCTCATATACACTTACTCTTAATTCATCCCCCTATTCCTGACAACATTGAGAACTTTAATAAAGTACATCTCGATTAGTTACACTGGTTTGTAAGCCTACAAAGCAATCATTTGAATGGTTAAAACACTATTCATTGGAACTGCTTTATTTGAAAATAAAATTGTCGAATAACGGATAACAAGAAGTCGAACATGAATAATGTCTACCGAAGGTTCGGCCCGGGGATACTAAAGGTGAACAAAGTTATATCGCCTGAGGTTATTGTCACTTGAAAATCTACGGGCAAATTCAGAAATGTGAATTTAACGTTTGATCTTGCTTATAGCACAGGTCAAAAACATTTGAGTTCAATGAGAAAAATATTGCTCTCAAATTCAAAAACCCATTGTGAGATTCGAACTGCGGTCCTCGGTATTCCCTGTCTGGCCGTCAACCGACTGAGCTATGGCGACAGAATAGTTTCAGACATCAGAATTGTATACTTATATCTAGCCGTAACATTCGACCGTCAAAAGACATGCAAGTGCTTCGTTTTGGTTATTTAGCTTCATGACAAATTGCAGGTAATTGGAAATTCTGTTTTGTAAATTCATCAATCAATATACATATATATATATTCCGAGAGACAGAAATAGTAAATATGATGAAATAACACAATGGGAAGAAAAATCGATGTATCAACATTAAATCGACCGTTTCGTCTCATTCTTAGGTAAAATGAAGCAGAAGCAACTACATAATGTCTAGAATGCAATTTTTTCTCTGTCTATTAGTGTGCACCTGTATATACTTGCCCATAGATCACGGAAGAGTAAGTCTAGATATAAATATTGAATATTTCAAATCATTTATCATGGAGCCTTCATAGCTCAGTTGGTTAGAGCGCCAGTCTAGTAAACTGGAGGTCGAGAGTTCGACTCTCTCTGAAGGCTACTTTTTTGCTGTCATTTTCAGTTAGTTAGCCTCATATACACTTACTCTTAATTCCTCCCCCTATTCCTGACAACATTGAGAACTTTAATAAAGTACATCTCGATTAGTTACACTGGTTTGTAAGCCTACAAAGCAATCATTTGAATGGTTAAAACACTATTCATTGGAACTGCTTTATTTGAAAATAAAATTGTCGAATAACGGATAACAAGAAGTCGAACATGAATAATGTCTACCGAAGGTTCGGCCCGGGGATACTAAAGGTGAACAAAGTTATATCGCCTGAGGTTATTGTCACTTGAAAATCTACGGGCAAATTCAGAAATGTGAATTTAACGTTTGATCTTGCTTATAGCACAGGTCAAAAACATTTGAGTTCAATGAGAAAAATATTGCTCTCAAATTCAAAAACCCATTGTGAGATTCGAACTGCGGTCCTCGGTATTCCCTGTCTGGCCGTCAACCGACTGAGCTATGGCGACAGAATAGTTTCAGACATCAGAATTGTATACTTATATCTAGCCGTAACATTCGACCGTCAAAAGACATGCAAGTGCTTCGTTTTGGTTATTTAGCTTCATGACAAATTGCAGGTAATTGGAAATTCTGTTTTGTAAATTCATCAATCAATATACATATATATATATTCCGAGAGACAGAAATAGTAAATATGATGAAATAACACAATGGGAAGAAAAATCGATGTATCAACATTAAATCGACCGTTTCGTCTCATTCTTAGGTAAAATGAAGCAGAAGCAACTACATAATGTCTAGAATGCAATTTTTTCTCTGTCTATTAGTGTGCACCTGTATATACTTGCCCATAGATCACGGAAGAGTAAGTCTAGATATAAATATTGAATATTTCAAATCATTTATCATGGAGCCTTCATAGCTCAGTTGGTTAGAGCGCCAGTCTAGTAAACTGGAGGTCGAGAGTTCGACTCTCTCTGAAGGCTACTTTTTTGCTGTCATTTTCAGTTAGTTAGCCTCATATACACTTACTCTTAATTCCTCCCCCTATTCCTGACAACATTGAGAACTTTAATAAAGTACATCTCGATTAGTTACACTGGTTTGTAAGCCTACAAAGCAATCATTTGAATGGTTAAAACACTATTCATTGGAACTGCTTTATTTGAAAATAAAATTGTCGAATAACGGATAACAAGAAGTCGAACATGAATAATGTCTACCGAAGGTTCGGCCCGGGGATACTAAAGGTGAACAAAGTTATATCGCCTGAGGTTATTGTCACTTGAAAATCTACGGGCAAATTCAGAAATGTGAATTTAACGTTTGATCTTGCTTATAGCACAGGTCAAAAACATTTGAGTTCAATGAGAAAAATATTGCTCTCAAATTCAAAAACCCATTGTGAGATTCGAACTGCGGTCCTCGGTATTCCCTGTCTGGCCGTCAACCGACTGAGCTATGGCGACAGAATAGTTTCAGACATCAGAATTGTATACTTATATCTAGCCGTAACATTCGACCGTCAAAAGACATGCAAGTGCTTCGTTTTGGTTATTTAGCTTCATGACAAATTGCAGGTAATTGGAAATTCTGTTTTGTAAATTCATCAATCAATATACATATATATATATTCCGAGAGACAGAAATAGTAAATATGATGAAATAACACAATGGGAAGAAAAATCGATGTATCAACATTAAATCGACCGTTTCGTCTCATTCTTAGGTAAAATGAAGCAGAAGCAACTACATAATGTCTAGAATGCAATTTTTTCTCTGTCTATTAGTGTGCACCTGTATATACTTGCCCATAGATCACGGAAGAGTAAGTCTAGATATAAATATTGAATATTTCAAATCATTTATCATGGAGCCTTCATAGCTCAGTTGGTTAGAGCGCCAGTCTAGTAAACTGGAGGTCGAGAGTTCGACTCTCTCTGAAGGCTACTTTTTTGCTGTCATTTTCAGTTAGTTAGCCTCATATACACTTACTCTTAATTCATCCCCCTATTCCTGACAACATTGAGAACTTTAATAAAGTACATCTCGATTAGTTACACTGGTTTGTAAGCCTACAAAGCAATCATTTGAATGGTTAAAACACTATTCATTGGAACTGCTTTATTTGAAAATAAAATTGTCGAATAACGGATAACAAGAAGTCGAACATGAATAATGTCTACCGAAGGTTCGGCCCGGGGATACTAAAGGTGAACAAAGTTATATCGCCTGAGGTTATTGTCACTTGAAAATCTACGGGCAAATTCAGAAATGTGAATTTAACGTTTGATCTTGCTTATAGCACAGGTCAAAAACATTTGAGTTCAATGAGAAAAATATTGCTCTCAAATTCAAAAACCCATTGTGAGATTCGAACTGCGGTCCTCGGTATTCCCTGTCTGGCCGTCAACCGACTGAGCTATGGCGACAGAATAGTTTCAGACATCAGAATTGTATACTTATATCTAGCCGTAACATTCGACCGTCAAAAGACATGCAAGTGCTTCGTTTTGGTTATTTAGCTTCATGACAAATTGCAGGTAATTGGAAATTCTGTTTTGTAAATTCATCAATCAATATACATATATATATATATTCCGAGAGACAGAAATAGTAAATATGATGAAATAACACAATGGGAAGAAAAATCGATGTATCAACATTAAATCGACCGTTTCGTCTCATTCTTAGGTAAAATGAAGCAGAAGCAACTACATAATGTCTAGAATGCAATTTTTTCTCTGTCTATTAGTGTGCACCTGTATATACTTGCCCATAGATCACGGAAGAGTAAGTCTAGATATGAATATAGACTATTTCAAATCATTTATCATGGAGCCTTCATAGCTCAGTTGGTTAGAGCGCCAGTCTAGTAAACTGGAGGTCGAGAGTTCGACTCTCTCTGAAGGCTACTTTTTTGCTGTCATTTTCAGTTAGTTAGCCTCATATACACTTACTCTTAATTCATCCCCCTATTCCTGACAACATTGAGAACTTTAATAAAGTACATCTCGATTAGTTACACTGGTTTGTAAGCCTACAAAGCAATCATTTGAATGGTTAAAACACTATTCATTGGAACTGCTTTATTTGAAAATAAAATTGTCGAATAACGGATAACAAGAAGTCGAACATGAATAATGTCTACCGAAGGTTCGGCCCGGGGATACTAAAGGTGAACAAAGTTATATCGCCTGAGGTTATTGTCACTTGAAAATCTACGGGCAAATTCAGAAATGTGAATTTAACGTTTGATCTTGCTTATAGCACAGGTCAAAAACATTTGAGTTCAATGAGAAAAATATTGCTCTCAAATTCAAAAACCCATTGTGAGATTCGAACTGCGGTCCTCGGTATTCCCTGTCTGGCCGTCAACCGACTGAGCTATGGCGACAGAATAGTTTCAGACATCAGAATTGTATACTTATATCTAGCCGTAACATTCGACCGTCAAAAGACATGCAAGTGCTTCGTTTTGGTTATTTAGCTTCATGACAAATTGCAGGTAATTGGAAATTCTGTTTTGTAAATTCATCAATCAATATACATATATATATATATATATTCCGAGAGACAGAAATAGTAAATATGATGAAATAACACAATAGGAAGAAAAATCGATGTATCAACATTAAATCGACCGTTTCGTCTCATTCTTAGGTAAAATGAAGCAGAAGCAACTACATAATGTCTAGAATGCAATTTTTTCTCTGTCTATTAGTGTGCACCTGTATATACTTGCCCATAGATCACGGAAGAGTAAGTCTAGATATAAATATTGAATATTTCAAATCATTTATCATGGAGCCTTCATAGCTCAGTTGGTTAGAGCGCCAGTCTAGTAAACTGGAGGTCGAGAGTTCGACTCTCTCTGAAGGCTACTTTTTTGCTGTCATTTTCAGTTAGTTAGCCTCATATACACTTACTCTTAATTCATCCCCCTATTCCTGACAACATTGAGAACTTTAATAAAGTACATCTCGATTAGTTACACTGGTTTGTAAGCCTACAAAGCAATCATTTGAATGGTTAAAACACTATTCATTGGAACTGCTTTATTTTGAAAATAAAATTGTCGAATAACGGATAACAAGAAGTCGAACATGAATAATGTCTACCGAAGGTTCCGCCCGGGGATACTAAAGGTGAACAAAGTTATATCGCCTGAGGTTATTGTCACTTGAAAATCTACGGGCAAATTCAGAAATGTGAATTTAACGTTTGATCTTGCTTATAGCACAGGTCAAAAACATTTGAGTTCAATGAGAAAAATATTGCTCTCAAATTCAAAAACCCATTGTGAGATTCGAACTGCGGTCCTCGGTATTCCCTGTCTGGCCGTCAACCGACTGAGCTATGGCGACAGAATAGTTTCAGACATCAGAATTGTATACTTATATCTAGCCGTAACATTCGACCGTCAAAAGACATGCAAGTGCTTCGTTTTGGTTATTTAGCTTCATGACAAATTGCAGGTAATTGGAAATTCTGTTTTGTAAATTCATCAATCAATATACATATATATATATATATATATTCCGAGAGACAGAAATAGTAAATATGATGAAATAACACAATAGGAAGAAAAATCGATGTATCAACATTAAATCGACCGTTTCGTCTCATTCTTAGGTAAAATGAAGCAGAAGCAACTACATAATGTCTAGAATGCAATTTTTTCTCTGTCTATTAGTGTGCACCTGTATATACTTGCCCATAGATCACGGAAGAGTAAGTCTAGATATAAATATTGAATATTTCAAATCATTTATCATGGAGCCTTCATAGCTCAGTTGGTTAGAGCGCCAGTCTAGTAAACTGGAGGTCGAGAGTTCGACTCTCTCTGAAGGCTACTTTTTTGCTGTCATTTTCAGTTAGTTAGCCTCATATACACTTACTCTTAATTCATCCCCCTATTCCTGACAACATTGAGAACTTTAATAAAGTACATCTCGATTAGTTACACTGGTTTGTAAGCCTACAAAGCAATCATTTGAATGGTTAAAACACTATTCATTGGAACTGCTTTATTTGAAAATAAAATTGTCGAATAACGGATAACAAGAAGTCGAACATGAATAATGTCTACCGAAGGTTCGGCCCGGGGATACTAAAGGTGAACAAAGTTATATCGCCTGAGGTTATTGTCACTTGAAAATCTACGGGCAAATTCAGAAATGTGAATTTAACGTTTGATCTTGCTTATAGCACAGGTCAAAAACATTTGAGTTCAATGAGAAAAATATTGCTCTCAAATTCAAAAACCCATTGTGAGATTCGAACTGCGGTCCTCGGTATTCCCTGTCTGGCCGTCAACCGACTGAGCTATGGCGACAGAATAGTTTCAGACATCAGAATTGTATACTTATATCTAGCCGTAACATTCGACCGTCAAAAGACATGCAAGTGCTTCGTTTTGGTTATTTAGCTTCATGACAAATTGCAGGTAATTGGAAATTCTGTTTTGTAAATTCATCAATCAATATACATATATATATATATATATTCCGAGAGACAGAAATAGTAAATATGATGAAATAACACAATAGGAAGAAAAATCGATGTATCAACATTAAATCGACCGTTTCGTCTCATTCTTAGGTAAAATGAAGCAGAAGCAACTACATAATGTCTAGAATGCAATTTTTTCTCTGTCTATTAGTGTGCACCTGTATATACTTGCCCATAGATCACGGAAGAGTAAGTCTAGATATAAATATTGAATATTTCAAATCATTTATCATGGAGCCTTCATAGCTCAGTTGGTTAGAGCGCCAGTCTAGTAAACTGGAGGTCGAGAGTTCGACTCTCTCTGAAGGCTACTTTTTTGCTGTCATTTTCAGTTAGTTAGCCTCATATACACTTACTCTTAATTCATCCCCCTATTCCTGACAACATTGAGAACTTTAATAAAGTACATCTCGATTAGTTACACTGGTTTGTAAGCCTACAAAGCAATCATTTGAATGGTTAAAACACTATTCATTGGAACTGCTTTATTTGAAAATAAAATTGTCGAATAACGGATAACAAGAAGTCGAACATGAATAATGTCTACCGAAGGTTCCGCCCGGGGATACTAAAGGTGAAAAAAGTTATATCGCACGAGGTTATTGTCACTTGAAAATCTACGGGCAAATTCAGAAATGTGAATTTAACGTTTGATCTTGCTTATAGCACAGGTGAAAAACATTTGAGTTCAATGAGAAAAATATTGCTCTCAAATTCAAAAACCCATTGAGTATTCGAACTGCGGTCCTCGGTATTCCCTGTCTGGCCGTCAACCGACTGAGCTATGGCGACAGAATAGTTTCAGACATCAGAATTGTATACTTATATCTAGCCGTAACATTCGACCGTCAAAAGACATGCAAGTGCTTCGTTTTGGTTATTTAGCTTCATGACAAATTGCAGGTAATTGGAAATTCTGTTTTGTAAATTCATCAATCAATATACATATATATATATATATATATTCCGAGAGACAGAAATAGTAAATATGATGAAATAACACAATAGGAAGAAAAATCGATGTATCAACATTAAATCGACCGTTTCGTCTCATTCTTAGGTAAAATGAAGCAGAAGCAACTACATAATGTCTAGAATGCAATTTTTTCTCTGTCTATTAGTGTGCACCTGTATATACTTGCCCATAGATCACGGAAGAGTAAGTCTAGATATAAATATTGAATATTTCAAATCATTTATCATGGAGCCTTCATAGCTCAGTTGGTTAGAGCGCCAGTCTAGTAAACTGGAGGTCGAGAGTTCGACTCTCTCTGAAGGCTACTTTTTTGCTGTCATTTTCAGTTAGTTAGCCTCATATACACTTACTCTTAATTCATCCCCCTATTCCTGACAACATTGAGAACTTTAATAAAGTACATCTCGATTAGTAACACTGGTTTGTAAGCCTACAAAGCAATCATTTGAATGGTTAAAACACTATTCATTGGAACTGCTTTATTTGAAAATAAAATTGTCGAATAACGGATAACAAGAAGTCGAACATGAATAATGTCTACCGAAGGTTCCGCCCGGGGATACTAAAGGTGAAAAAAGTTATATCGCCTGAGGTTATTGTCACTTGAAAATCTACGGGCAAATTCAGAAATGTGAATTTAACGTTTGATCTTGCTTATAGCACAGGTGAAAAACATTTGAGTTCAATGAGAAAAATATTGCTCTCAAATTCAAAAACCCATTGAGTATTCGAACTGCGGTCCTCGGTATTCCCTGTCTGGCCGTCAACCGACTGAGCTATGGCGACAGAATAGTTTCAGACATCAGAATTGTATACTTATATCTAGCCGTAACATTCGACCGTCAAAAGACATGCAAGTGCTTCGTTTTGGTTATTTAGCTTCATGACAAATTGCAGGTAATTGGAAATTCTGTTTTGTAAATTCATCAATCAATATACATATATATATATATATATATTCCGAGAGACAGAAATAGTAAATATGATGAAATAACACAATAGGAAGAAAAATCGATGTATCAACATTAAATCGACCGTTTCGTCTCATTCTTAGGTAAAATGAAGCAGAAGCAACTACATAATGTCTAGAATGCAATTTTTTCTCTGTCTATTAGTGTGCACCTGTATATACTTGCCCATAGATCACGGAAGAGTAAGTCTAGATATAAATATTGAATATTTCAAATCATTTATCATGGAGCCTTCATAGCTCAGTTGGTTAGAGCGCCAGTCTAGTAAACTGGAGGTCGAGAGTTCGACTCTCTCTGAAGGCTACTTTTTTGCTGTCATTTTCAGTTAGTTAGCCTCATATACACTTACTCTTAATTCATCCCCCTATTCCTGACAACATTGAGAACTTTAATAAAGTACATCTCGATTAGTTACACTGGTTTGTAAGCCTACAAAGCAATCATTTGAATGGTTAAAACACTATTCATTGGAACTGCTTTATTTGAAAATAAAATTGTCGAATAACGGATAACAAGAAGTCGAACATGAATAATGTCTACCGAAGGTTCGGCCCGGGGATACTAAAGGTGAACAAAGTTATATCGCCTGAGGTTATTGTCACTTGAAAATCTACGGGCAAATTCAGAAATGTGAATTTAACGTTTGATCTTGCTTATAGCACAGGTCAAAAACATTTGAGTTCAATGAGAAAAATATTGCTCTCAAATTCAAAAACCCATTGTGAGATTCGAACTGCGGTCCTCGGTATTCCCTGTCTGGCCGTCAACCGACTGAGCTATGGCGACAGAATAGTTTCAGACATCAGAATTGTATACTTATATCTAGCCGTAACATTCGACCGTCAAAAGACATGCAAGTGCTTCGTTTTGGTTATTTAGCTTCATGACAAATTGCAGGTAATTGGAAATTCTGTTTTGTAAATTCATCAATCAATATACATATATATATATATATATTCCGAGAGACAGAAATAGTAAATATGATGAAATAACACAATAGGAAGAAAAATCGATGTATCAACATTAAATCGACCGTTTCGTCTCATTCTTATGTAAAATGAAGCAGAAGCAACTACATAATGTCTAGAATGCAATTTTTTCTCTGTCTATTAGTGTGCACCTGTATATACTTGCCCATAGATCACGGAAGAGTAAGTCTAGATATAAATATTGAATATTTCAAATCATTTATCATGGAGCCTTCATAGCTCAGTTGGTTAGAGCGCCAGTCTAGTAAACTGGAGGTCGAGAGTTCGACTCTCTCTGAAGGCTACTTTTTTGCTGTCATTTTCAGTTAGTTAGCCTCATATACACTTACTCTTAATTCATCCCCCTATTCCTGACAACATTGAGAACTTTAATAAAGTACATCTCGATTAGTTACACTGGTTTGTAAGCCTACAAAGCAATCATTTGAATGGTTAAAACACTATTCATTGGAACTGCTTTATTTGAAAATAAAATTGTCGAATAACGGATAACAAGAAGTCGAACATGAATAATGTCTACCGAAGGTTCCGCCCGGGGATACTAAAGGTGAACAAAGTTATATCGCCTGAGGTTATTGTCACTTGAAAATCTACGGGCAAATTCAGAAATGTGAATTTAACGTTTGATCTTGCTTATAGCACAGGTCAAAAACATTTGAGTTCAATGAGAAAAATATTGCTCTCAAATTCAAAAACCCATTGTGAGATCTCGATATTCCCTGTCTGGCCGTCTTTTTTTTCTCTTGATAAAATTTTATTCAGCTAATACATATAAAAAGAATAATCAGGCTATACTCCTGAAAATTCACATTATCACAATATAAGCTTGTAAGATTACAACTTCAATCAAATGTAATATATTCACAATTAATAACACATGATAATTATCACACTAGAAATCAATTTGAATTTGATTGTCTCTAATAATTAATACTGGATTATTTTCACTATAATACTTTTCAAATAATTGTAGCGCATTGTTGCGTTTATAATGTTCATAAGCATAGTTCACATTTTTAACAAGAGCAGACTTAAAGTATTGTTCTATGTCTATAATCTTATTTTCTAACATTGCAATATTTCGTCTTTTTACAATACAAAACCTTCTTATTGCTAATACACTATTTACAAAATAGTAATTAATATATTTATTTTGTTTTGTCAAACCAAACATACACATGAACTCAAAACTAAGGTCATTTATATAACTGCCTGAACTCTTATACAAAATATTGTGTAAAAAATTCTTTACAAAATCATTGAAGCGAGTTAACATCGTACACTCTAAAATCAGGTGATTTAAATTCTCAGGTAGAGTTGAGCAAATAGGACAAAGTAAGTCCTTTGTAATACGGCATTTAAATAGCCTTTCTTTTGTAAATATAATACGGTGAAAAACTTTAAATGCCACCTCGCGACAATCGCTTTGTAAAAAAGAAAAATTCATGATTTTCTGGATCTTTCTTAGGTCAAAATCTGCGTACATCAAACGCCATCGTGATACAGATTTAGGTTCTCTAGAAAGCTTTGATACAAGCATTCGATAATAAAAATTCGTCGTGGATGGAAGTGAACAAATTTGGACGCCATCTTTAATCATGGGTTTTAACACGGGAGTTTTACTAACATGCACAGTTGCTTCAACTAGCACTTTATACTCATCAGGTATTGTTTCTAACACATTTCTAACTGCATGTAACATTTTATTTTCCGAAACTTCCGGAAATTTTTCTAATACAATCTCTTGAATATAACTTTCTTTCAAGAAACCTGGTTTACATTCATATGCGATGTCTTTTATTTTACATACACCTGCTTCAATAAATGTCTTAAGATATAACATTTTATTACCATTTGTAATATTTGGATTTAGAAAAAGCGGAATATCAAAAACATTTTCTGAATTAACTTCAATATCTACATTTTCACAAATACTTTGCCATGACAAAATCAGACTTTGATAAAATTCTGGTAATGCATCTATTTTTCTATTTCGGAGATCACAGAATAAAATTTCAATTCCAAGATTCATATTTTCAAACTTAGAAAAGAAATAAAGACAAGTTTGTTTCCATATAGCACAGTAGTTTTCATCCAACAGTCTACTCAAATATTTTAATCTAAAAGCATACATTTTCTGCATAATATCAGGAAAATTCAATCCTCCGTCAACTACTTTATTGAGGGTCTCACTAATTAGCGACAACAAGCGTCAAGAAGCGACAACAAGCGTCAACAAGCGACAAGAAGCGACAAGAAGCGACAACAAGAATTATTTTAGCGACAACAAGAGACAAGAAGACTATTTAGCGACAAGAAAACATTTTTTTTTATTAGATATAAAGAAATTTGTATTTAATGGTTTTTTTTTTAAATATACGAGCAGATATGTCTAATTAAAATGTTTTATTATATTGGTAGATGAAGAAATTTAACATTTGTGAAGAAGAAAGAGATTGAGCTTCTTTTTTTTATTTTTAAATATGAAGAATATGTATAAGATAATGCACGGGGGGGGGGGGGGTAACTTCCTATTATTGGGTATACGGGGATGTGCCAAAAATATGGGTCATAATTTTGCGAGATTTTATATAAAAATGACCCTCCTTTTTAATGACATCCTATATTAAAATGCATTTACGTTTGATAATTGTATACTGATTTGGGGTATGATCTACATATCATATATAAATATGCTATTGATATGTGCACCAAACGATGTCAATTCATATATAAAAACTTAAGGGTAGCTGGTATATTTATGAATTATGAGTGATGATGAGTTGGTGCTTATATAAGCATGGGTCAAATATTGTATATAAGTATATGTCATTCTTTCTTAAGTATTTATATAACTATAGGTACTGAATTTCAGTGAATGTTATATTAAAATGGGTACGTTTTTTGAGACAAAAATGGCACACCCCTACCAAAAAAATATCGAAGTTACCCCCCCCCCCCCCCTCCCCCGTGAGACAATGTATGTATCTGTTTTCATCAAAGTCAAAGTATGAATAAACGAATGGCGATATATATGGAGCGGGCATAATGGAATATAAGATTTTGATTCTAACAGTATAATTCATTGTTTTAAAAAACAAATTATAAGATAAATAATATTTGCTAAACAAAGGAAAAGCAAGGATTTGTATAGTACTTTACAAATCCTTGGGAAAAGTAATCTCATAATACAATAATTAAACGTAATACTGGCTGTTATTCATAATAGATGATAAAATATTATGTAAATAATGTTTCATTTTTTTCTATCAATTTTAACTTTCTTGTCGCTAAAATTGTTTTCTTTTGCATATTCTTTTAATATTTATTGCAATAATTTATTTTAATTAAAAAAAAATGTTTTCTTGTCGCTAAATAGTTTCTTGTCGCTTGTTGTCGCTAAAATAATTCTTGTTGTCGCTTCTTGTCGCTTGTTGACGCTTGTTGTCGCTAAAATTGTTGTTGTCGCTAATTAGTGAGACCGCTTTATTGATAATAACCTCATATGCTACAAGAGGAGGTTTATTATTCCATAAAAATTCTAAACATTTCTTTTTTATAAGTATGCAATACTTTTCAGGTATATTTACAACCATTAATGTATACCACAGTTTACTCATACAGTACGGGTAGGGACTTATTTTTATGGATGCCTTAATCCGTCTAGTCGGATATGAATAATCCGACATTTTTATGGTAGGTAGTATGTTCATTAAACAACAGATCCAGGTGTGAATGGTCCTTTCATCTTAATCCGTGTTGCTAGAATTACGGTTCACTGATTTCAGAATCAGATTACCTGTAATTTTAACCTCTCAGTCACTTTATTGATTATATATTAGTTCTACATCGTATTTGACATAAAATATTTTTACAGGTGAAGTACTGGAGAAAACTTTGTTTAATAAAAATAGCCTATTTTTGTTAATTATGGTTTTGATATTTCAACTGCTAATATTTATTTTCTTTGTTCCTAAAAATTATTTTTATTTTATGTTCCTTTTCGGGCATAAGTTTATTTTAAGATTTCCGTGTTTGTTCATTATGCTAAATTAATATAATTGATCTGCATTTGGGGGTAGGGGGTAAAGTGGGTCCGGATCTCGAAATCCCGGGCTTAAAAACACGAAGTCCCAAGGTCCCGAATTCAAATAAATTTAAATCCCGACATCGCGAAAAAAGAATTCCCAGATCCCGAAAGGGTTAATCCCGAAATCCCGAACTTAATTGCATAATATTAATTTACGCACAATCCATGTAAAAAAGTAAACTTGTATGTTATATTTTTTATAGCAATCTAAAAAGAAAAAATTGCCGTGAAAAGACAATTCCATGATACACATATCAGTGATCAACAGCGTGTGCACGTGGTTGAACTTTAACTTGACTCCACTCGCAATAATATTGAATGCTAATAAAAGATATTAAAGATCGATTTTGTCCACTGCACGAGATTTTTATATGGCGGGAAATGTCGTAACAGTAAACACAGATGACCTTACTGACCGACCGTGGTAAAATTCATTCATGATTAAATTTGATGTTGAATGATTGACATTTATTGTGTTTTAGTTTTGAGGCTCTTGATCGATTTACCAGAATAGAAATTTAATCGATTTACATACATGTATAATCAAAACACGATTTAGTCTTCTTTAACTATTTATTGTTTTATTTTTATCAGTCATTTCCCGGATTCCCATTTAAATAATCTATTTGGAGACCGTTCCGCCAGTACCTGATCATCTGGAATATGCCGACAGTTTTCTAACGTACATCTTCTTCTTACTCAAAGTCTGACGACAACAAGACCGGAAAAGGAAGTAGATTACTGCGCAAATGCGGGAAAATAAAAAATGTCTGATTTTTTGGTGAATATTTTTTCTCTTTATTTTCTACCGTTACAGGAGACGGAGTCTCCTAAAAGATAGTATGTTTCTTATGATACTGGAGTTTGCGATGGTGTTACACACGGGGACTAACCCAGATATCAACCCTATGATAGATTGGTCACTGTTAAGAATCTTTATTTACTGAAACCTTTACCAGTACTGTACCAGTAGAAACCTAAGTAATATTACGAACGGAATCATGATCAGATCTCAACAATACTGTGGTAGTGTTACAATAGCCATTTACAGAAACATTTTGAGCATACACGCATCATCTCAAAATTTCTAATGCTGATTTCCTCGCTTAAGGATTTACTTAGGTCGGGTTTTGGAACAAGTGTCAAATGTTCGGACTTCTTGGTAATTTCCATATAAAAATAGAAGGTAAAACATTTTGAACCATAACACTATTAAGCATAAGACTTAATAGCTCATAAAAGGTCATTGGCAAAATTTAAGCAGATTCTTGATTTTCTTTCTTTTGATTTGAGACCCAAATAATACTTATGTCAATATAAGGCAAAACTCCGCGCCAGTCTTTTGCCGCCATATTTATAAATCAAATATCCCGAAAAGGAGCTCCATGAATATTAGCTTATTTTGATCCTTAAATTATAATCTTCCAGCTTAAAGTATCAATTTTGATTTATTGGTTCATCTACTTTTACCTTAGATCACCTAAGTGCATCCTTAGATTTAACCCGTTAGCAAAATGCCCGTTTTATATACATTGTACCAATAATTCCGAAGAAAGATTACTTATCCTTATTAGCTGAAATTTGTATTTATTTCTACATTGTGCCATATTAACTGTTCGTCATCTTTGCATAATAATTATCATTACAGACATCAGTATTATCCCGCAACGAGTGTCACATTCCACAGAAGTTCTGTTCAAATAAACAGTTCATAAAGAGAATTTAAAAGTGTGTCATCCAATTGAAAGCTGTGTACATTGTACTGTGTAGCCATTTAAAAATTATTTCGGGTTATTCAGACACATAAATGTTTACATTGCAGTGATTCCTCTTAAATTCCCACAAATATGATCTTTAAATTTTGTTTAACATACTCCAAATCAGACTTATGAACTATCTGACGAAATCTGATCAAAAGTTATTAGAACTGTTTTTGTGTTTAGATCATGTAGATGTAGATCATGTAGATGATAAAAAAAATAATACCCGACTTTTTTTGTCCTGTTATTAGAAAGTTCCAAGAAGTCCGTTTCCAGCAAAGCAAAAATTTTCCGGGCATTTTGTTTCCAGTATACCAAACCTAAAAAATCGGAAAAAGATAAATAAAGCTTGAAGATACATGTTGCACAGATGGTGCTTATCGTTCCGATCTGCAACTTTGCTACAATTTATATTCTTGGTCATTCCAGTGTGAAATTTGGTACAAATTGGCTACATTTTGTTTAAAAAATTATTGTCCATCATAAATCATTAATCGCTTGGATATGCAAACAGCTGTCAAGCGTGTAGACGTTTATGAAAGATATATGTCAACATTTTCTTAAAATGTCAAGAATTAGGTCTTCCCTTGAAAACGTGAGTCCTCCGAATAACAGAAGCAGATAGTGAAGTCCAAAGATTGGCACGGAAAACCAGAATAGAAAATAGATACAAGTACAGTATAGATTCACTACTTAATCCACTGGAAAATAATATGTCTGTGCAAGTTTCGTTGACTTATTTCAAGCAGTTGTGGAATAATTAACTAACTATTTTGTGTAGTATGCTCATTGGCAACGAGTTGACCTGTACCAGCTTCCATTTCATTTGGTATCTGCTGAATGGTTGTATCATTGGCAATCATACCCAATCTGCATTTATACATGACTCCAGGCTTTTGAAACATCATAATTGGAATCCACAAAAACACGGCAATAAAACGGAAGTAATATGGCATAATGATATCTAAATATTGCAATTTCAGGAATAAGTTGATACATTTATCATGTTTTATTTTCAGAATAGAAGAATCACCGATTGTTGGTAATATTTAATGCTACATGAATATTCATTAAAAGCGGTTTTTTAAAAAATGATGCAGGAAAGCACTAGTCTTCACGAGTTTGAAAAGTCGATTTTTAAGTAAGCTGCTCACTAAGAAATGACGACTCTTAAGTCGTCTTTGCGCATTACGACATCAGTGTTGAATACACAATGTATGTGTCACCCGAACTAGAAATTGTCAGGCGACCAAACAAATATATAAAACAGACAACCTGTATAACTTGGGATTGTGTATAAAATTCTTAACCTAAACATACCTCTTGTGGCCTCTGAATCGTAAATTTCATTGCCTTTTCCGTCGGTCAAAATATAATCTTCTATTGCACTTGTCTGTTCTCGTACTTTTCTTGCTATATCAGAGGTATTGGCTTCCTCTTCTGTAAATCGAATCATTAAGTTTTGTGAGGAAGTTATACATTTGTTCTCCACATCTCCTAGAAGTAATTGCCTGTTCGTGTAAAAAAAATATACTTGAACCATTATTCGTTCAAACTTCGTCCTGAAGAAATTGTATTGGTCCACCCACCCCACCCCACCCCCGTCCCGTTTTTTTTTTAGAGAGAAGGAGAAGGGTGATAATCTTACCTTTGATGAAACTGTGATTAATGATACATGTACTGTTCTTCAAAAAATATGTAGGGCATTACTTTTGTCTTTTCGCAATTAATCTATTGGTTTCTTTTATGCACTTATTGTTAAGTAGTATGACATGTATACACTTTCTTCTCGATGACACAATTCTTCTTTTCCCTTATAATATTGAATGAGACCAGGCTATCATGGTTTGTATCCTCTGAAGGACATTTTGACCTCGGAGACAGACAGGCCGTTAGTTTTCTAAATTGTTTCTTATTTTTCATACCGGGGCTGTTTCTAGACGACTATACGCTATGGTTAGATGTCGCATTGGCAATCATACCACTCGTTATTTTTATAAAGAGGAAAGAATGTTTGGAAGTCCACACATATCGGTTATCCAATGTATAGGAAAGCGTCCGAGTCGTTGCTTACAACTATTGTGTCAAAACAAATGTTTTGTTTTACTTTAGTGTATTTTGCTTTCTTTTATGCTGGTGTCCTATAGCTATTCTTCCCCTCTGCCATTTTTTTTTCGGGGGGATACCCCCACCCATACCCCCACCTCCAAAAGCTTTGGCATGATCCAACTTTTACCCCTCAGCGTGATTTGGGGGAAAACCAGGATCGGGTCATTTTCCACCTAATAGCACGAGAAGCTAATCCCCCCAACCCACACCCCTTGTAAATTTTATAACGTTGGCGACGTCAGACTGGTTGTTCTTTTATAACAAAATAACTAGAGGCTCTAAAGATCCTGTGTCGCTCACCTTGGTCTAAGTCAATATTCAACAAAGGACGCAAATGGATTCATTGGGGAAAATTGTGTTTTGGTGATGGTGATGTGTTTGTATATCTTACTTTAATTGTGTTTTGGTGATGGTGATGTGTTTGTATATCTTACTTTACTGAACATTCTTGCTGCTTACAATTATTTCTATCTATAATGAACTTGGCCCAGTAGTTTCAGTGGAAAATGTTAGTAAAAATTTACAAATTTTATGAAAATTGTTATAAATTTGACTATAAAGGACAATAACTCCTTAGGGGGTCCATTGACCATTTTGGTCATGTTGACTTATTTTTAGGTCTTAATTTGCTGTACATTATTGCTGTTTACAGTGTATCTCCATATATAGAAATATTCAAGATAATAACAAAAAACAGCACAATTTCCTTAAAATAACCAATTCAGGGGCAGAAACCTATAAACAGGTAGTCCCATCCATTTGAAAATTTCAGGGCAGATAGATTTTCACCTGATTAACAATTTCACCCCAGTCAGATTTGCTTTAAATGCTTTGGTTTTTGAGTTATAAGCCAAAAACTGCATTTTACCCCTATATTCTATTTTTAGCCGTAGCGGCCATCATGGTTGGTTGACCGGGTCACACCACACATTTTTTAAACAAGAAAACCAAATGATGATTGTGGCCAAGTTTGGTTTAATTTGGCCTAGTAGTTTCAGAGGAGAAGATTTCTGTAAAAGTTAACGACGACGGACGACGGACGCAAAGTGATGGGAAAAGCTCACTTGGACCTTCGGGCCAGGTGAGCTAAAAACGAACGATTATTTTTTTATGTATGAGACAATGCTACAGTTCATATAAAAAAAAAACACAAAGAGACAGACATTAACTGCAAAAACATGTCTGTTTAATTTGTTTTTTCAACTGGAGATGTATAAGTCTATTTAATTTTCAGCTTTACTTGCATCATTGAAACAAAAGTTTACTAGTCATACTAGCCTGTTGTTAGAAAACTATCCCTGCAACGTGAATTGTTGTGGAGAAACATATTAAATTCCTTGGGTGATAATGAATCCCAACGAAAACTGTTTGGCATTTAAAAGCATGAAGATATTAGTATGGAGTATACACCTCATGAAGTAAGTTGTCCGGTCATAAGAATGCATGTAAATATCAGTATGTTGAAAACTCGGAAGATCAGACAAAACAACACACAAAAAAAACAGTTATAGACGGGTTAAAATATAGTCTGGTGGACATGTAGGCACAGTATGCTAGAAATATAGACCGGCTGGTAGGGTAGACATGTAGACAGATGTATGGACCCGTACTAAGACTGGTTGTCAGATTGTTGGAAATGTACACTGACTGGTACTGTAAACATACCACATCTTCTTGTTTATATTGAACAAGGAGGAACTTGTGGACATGTAGACAAAAAAGAAGCAACAAAGACGGACTGGTGAATATGAAGTCAAACTATTGAACATGATCAATGAATAAGGGAGGGAGAATGGTTATATAGCACCGGCGTCACAAATTACAAGGCGTATAAACCGGCTTGCACCAGACGTGAAGAGAAAATTAAATAATTCCGTATATATACGTTATGGTCACGCAAGGTGAACGCAATGCAATCGTAAGACGCGCGTTGCATAAGTTTAAAATAGGTCGAAATGCAAAGGTGTACGCTTGGTGAACGCTTTTACTCCAGAAAATTTTTATGCTGCATAAAACATTTCATCTAGCTCTAGCGTTTTTCAAGCGTATACCTGATCGCTACACGCACGTAATACATTTGTCACAATCGCGTTGGAAAACTTTCCAGATAAGTTTGACACATGTTTAGGACAGGTTTATATGCCTCAAGATCGATCGGCTTTTATTTGGACTTTTTCTTGGACGTACACCGAGCGTGTTTGTAACATACGATTGGCGTAGTTTAAGCGCTCCGTGAACGTAAAAAACGCACCAGTGGCGTATCAAAAACGTATTCTGACATTGAACAAAACTTTCTCTTACATTTATGTAGTGGGATATGTCCGTGAATTAACAAGACCATATGTATCCAGAAGAAGTACAAAAGATACAATCGAGAATGGAAATGAGGAAAATGTTAGAGACAAAAACCGACCAAAGAGCAGATATTACAGCCAAAAGCCACCAATATATGGGTCTTCAATGCAGAGAAAACATCCTACAACCGGTGGTGAGCTTCAACTGGTCCCTAAATAAAAATGTGTTCTAGTTTAGGAAAACACTCCATAATTATAAAAAAAAAAGAAGATGTGGTGGGATTGCCAATGCGATAACGCTTCAAACGAGACCAAATGACACAGAAATTAACAACTATGAATATATTGATGATATATATATATATATAGGTCACCGTGAGGCCGTCAAAAATGAGCAAAGTCCATACCGCATATAGCAAGCTCTAAAAGGTTTAAAGGTCAGGAGCCTGTAATTCATTGGTTTTAGTTTGTTTAAGTGTTACATATTTGTTCTTCTTTCATGTTTTTTTTATATAAACAAGCCAAGGCTCCGTGTTGAAGGCCGTACATTGACCTATAATGGTTTACTTTTTTTAAAATTGTTATTTGGATGGAGAGTTGTCTCATTGGCCGTCACATCACATCTTCCTATATCTAAGGTCGTTGGTTTTCTCGTTTGAATTATTTTACATTGTCATTCATTTGCGAATTGTTTTACATTGTCATTTCGGGACCTTTTATCGCTGACTATGTGGTATGGGCTTTGCTAATTGTTGAAGGCCGTACGGTTACCTATAATTGTTAATTTCTGTGTCATGTTGGTCTCTTGTAGAGAGTTGTCTCATTGGCAATCATACCACATCTTTTTTTTTATACTAAATATCTTGGGATTCCCAGTTTTACTGCGAATCTGCGAATTCCCAGTTCTTTAGAAAAGCATTTTAACAATTTTCGAGACTATGTCAGCTGGAAAGCACGTCCTAATCCCAAAAAGTTGTCAATATGCACATTCATAAAAGAATCTGCAGAACTATATTTGTATGAGAACGATGAACAGTAGCATTCTGCAATGTTTTTTTTTTCATCCTTGAAGGTAGATGTTTTTAAAACCTAACAATGGTTACAAAATTTTATTATTCTTATACCATGTTTACTATTTTACCTGGCATTTTTTTGTTGTTTTGTTTTAATCGTCTCTGCTGAATTTTGTAGACGAAAAACTCATAAGGCGAATACAATTTCAATCCTTGTATCTATGATGAATTCATATTGTGTTGTTTTCAAAAAAACATTCCATTATATTTTGCAACTTTGTATTATATTACACTGGCAAATATTGTCACACTTTCAGAAAGCGTATTATTAAGTAGCCTTTCATGTGGGTCTCATTGGGGTCTAAGCGTGACGCGGGATTGCCGATTTTTTGTAAGCGTGACACGTGAAAGTCAAATTATTGTGTCGTGAAAACGGGAAATGAGGCCGTCTAGCGGGACCCGGGAAATGACAAAAAAATGAGAATTGGTTACGTACATAGTGTAAGCGGGATACGGGAATCTGACAAAACAGTAAGCGGGATCCGGGATTGGAACCCCCCAATGAGACCCCCTTTCATGTTTTTGATTTTCTTTGTATCGTATTGTCATACGACTAATATATTGTCATATGCGGGAGAATAATCTATTTCAATATGTGCACTTTTGTATGTTTCGTCTATTTTGAAATATATGTCATGATATTTGATAATACCTAAGAATTCGTCACATTGGTCTTTTTATTTAGGAATTAAACAAGAGTTGTTATTTACTGGTGTCTAATTGTTTTCTCCGGTACATTGACCTCAAATTCTTAATTGCAACACACATTTATTAAAACCGGACATTTTTATAATTAGTCTGTTAAAGATACACTCTGCATTAATATTTGTTATATATTTAAAAGCAATGAATTTATTAGTACCTATACATAGAGAATAATACATGGCAAAATCCGTATCATATTTCGTATCATCCCGAGACATCAATATCAGCCCAAGGGCCTTTAGGCCCGAGGGATGATATTGGTCGAGGGTGATACGGCATGTGATACGGATTTTGCCATGTATTATACGCTTTATCATATATATTTCAACAGAAGGGTATTATATTATATGAACTGCTTTCTGATCCATAGCACTAAGTTACCTTCAGTTCTGCTTTTGTCTTGTTTCAAAGCCATAAAATAACTGCTCAATTATTTATACGAAGCACCTGGGCTACCTTACAATTTGCGTGTTGTTGTTATAAAAATATTTTGTTTATTGTTGTATTTTTTTATACATGTAGTTGCATTTACAGTTGGAAAGCAAGTCCTTCGATACGGCCGTTGTCGTCAAGCTCTATCAGCAACAATAGCAGGGGGAATTAATTAGGTGGCGCTACAGTCGTCCGTAACGTCAAAAAGTCCGCCAAATCAATCGGCTAAAAGATTGACGTTTAAAGTTTTTTTTGCAACTTGTCATGCTTTTATTATAATTAAATTTTAAAATTTGTAGGTTTTGTGACCAATATAATTTCTTTACGACATACAAACATTACAAAAAGTAGCTTGTTAATGCTATTCCTTTATCCTGTCCGTTCTAAAATAAAATAGCCATCTTTTTTGTTCGCCAAAAAAATCGATTTTTCCTAATTTGACGTTTGCGTATCCAAATACAGAAAAGAACGGTTATAATCTTAAAAGAAACCGGGAAACCTATTTCAAATTCATATACTGTTTTGAAGCCATCATTTTTTACTTTTATACATCAATTTTAGTGACCACCAGCCATGTCAATTTGTATCTGGTTTTAACTACGTTTCTACTTCAAAACAGTGGAGTTTAGCTTCTTTTCATTGTACCCGTTTCAAAGTGCTCTAACATACTGATTTTATTAAAAACATGAATGAAATTTTGATTAAAAGTTGTGGATTTTCACAATTCCATACGATACTTGTATTTTAAAGTAACTAAAACACCTTTTGATCCCCTACACAAATTGACGGTGACATTGTTTTCTTTTTTCAACATACGTCATGAAACGTTTATATATAACAAAATATGTGTCAGGGTCATGTGCATAGTAAAAATTTACACATTGGAAATTAAAGTGAAACAACAAACAAAGATCTTCTTTATTGTGTTTAAAGCTAAACGTCTTGGAAAATTCTGACAGATCTGACAAATTATTGATAGCCTACTGTATGGATGGACAAAAGCACAAAAATAGCATTAGAAAATGCATTGCAAAGAAAATTCTGTAGGAAAAAACATAATATGAAAAAAGGAAATGAAGGTCAGTTAATAAAATCTTGTTTATATTATTATCTCTTTACTTAGTAAGCTATATTTCCATTCTCAATTTTATAGTAATATGAGCAAAAACTAGCTTATCAAGCCAAGTCAGCAAAACAAGAAGTTAATTCATAGACTAAGATGTGTTCTTACAAAATTGAATTTATTCAAATGGCAAATTCTTGTCAAATTTAAGCATGATTGATCATTATTGAAGTAAAATGCACAAAATTTGTCCCACCAGTTTCATTTTATTTCCTATTACTAGTATTCAGGTAAAGTATATATACAATATATACTTTGTTTGTAAATATGTAATTAAAGCAGCTGATACAGCAACCTGTTCAAGAGAAGAAGCCCAATTTTTTCCAAAAAGTTTACTTTCATAATCTATAAAATACCCTGAGAAATAAGACAAAGGGCTACTATGCAAGCTAATCTAATAGTTTAATTTTACAATAATAATGATTCTGAAATTCAAAACTGTGTCACTTTCACTTATAATTTAAAGCATATATATTTTTAGTATAAATATTATAAATCCCTTTTTTGTATGTTTATACTGTTCAACTAAGAAACATATATAGGCTTGAGTTTAAAGGCTCTCTTAATTTGAAGAAATTTGTTGTGACTCTTGGTCACGCCTTTATAGAATATAAAATATATATGATCAGTACTATTTATTTAATCATTTATATATCAATTTTCAGAAAGATTATTGAAATTGTATAAACTATGTTTTATTGCATTAAATATAATCAGAAGTGTTTAAAAAAATTCTGCTAGGAATGATCCCACATATAAAAAATTACATGTAGTATATTTCATCCGCCAGGTCTAATTTCTTTCAATATAGCTAGGTTTTTAATTTTACATGTAGGTGTCATTATCCACATTTCTGAATTTTTTTTTTTTTACTACGGTAATATTTTGTCGTTTAATTTTTTCCATTTAGTCCTTCTCTGAAAAATAGGGCGGCATCTCTTCTTTATATTATCATAACATAGTTATAAATCGAGTTTCGTTTATTTTCTTTCTAATTTTTGTAAAGTAAACTCCTTTTTAATTTTTATGCATTTTGCTGGGTTTTTATTTTTGACTGGTGATATTAAGGGGAGATAACCACTTGCACAAATCGGCATAAAAACCACCGCTTCGTTTTGAAATCAATTTGACGTTTGCGTATCCAACATTCTATTGCCGAGATATTCATATCGAGTGTTTGTCTTAATGAGATGCTTTATTAAATTTAAATTCAGCCCATCATTTTTAGTTTCCTCGTAAATATTTGGATTTTTCGATCAGGAGACTTGACAATTTTCACCCAAACTCCAAGTTTGCAGATAAAATAAAGAATAAAGGACTTTGATTTGATGTGTGAGCTTTGACAAGAATAAACTATGGATACTCAAGATTAGTTAGGTCAATAAGTTTTTATTACGACAATAGTATTTAGTGAGTTAAAATGAGGTTTGTCTCGTCCGTTTTTTTACTGAATTTTCACGGTCACGTGACTCTATTGTTGCTGATAAACTTGGGGTCAAACCGTGACCTGCTTTCCACCTGTTAGTGTGCCAAAAAATATGAAAACTTGATGTTCGTGACGTCACATACAATTTGAAAACTTGATGTTCGTGACGTTACATACCAAACAATGACGTCATTCAAAAAATTGACCTATTTTGAGGAAATTTTTTCTTAAGCAAAAAAAAACAAAAAAACTGACTTCATGTAAAAAAAAAAAATTAAAAAAAAGGTATGCGATACGGGTTTTACCATGCGATACGGGGTATGCGATACGGGGTATGCGATACAGGGTAGGTGATACAGACTGAAAAAACGAACCTTTATTAGAAAACAAAATAGCTGTATTTTGTACTAAATATAATTTTTTTATGATAAATATATATATACATAGATTACATAGATATAGCTGAATATTTGCGTTCAATACATTGACCAAAAAAATATACATATTTATATATATATTAGAGAGCTCTTTGAAAGTGTCAAATTTCATAATGATTAAGCAGTCCTTGTCAGATACATACACTAGTTGTATTTCGAAGGACAATGCATATAAGAATTGAATTAATAAATTGATTAAGTCACAATGACTAAATGTGTTGTTTTGTTAATCGTACTCGTAGCTTTACCTCTCAATGTCAATAACAATATATAGCCAAGATTACTTGTAAACGGTAGTAAAGGAACACATCCATTGTTTGTCAAAAATCTTCCAGGATAGCAATGGATATCGCGGCACTCGTTCTGAAAAAAACCCAGTTAAATCATGATACATGCGATACATAACAAATATTATTATGAACATTAAGTGTACCGTAAATACAATTCATATGTTTTAATGAGTACTCAGAAGATGTGGGATTGTGTTTGTTGTGTGTGTTTAACCTGTCATATTGTAGAATTGTTTTGTTTAATTGACATTCATTGTGGTTTTCATCATAGTCATTATCTTAAATTGACAACCGGAAAATTCGCGTTGGAGATGACCTCAGATAAGTTGATTAATTCATTTGTCCATGTGTAATAATGTTTGGAAAATTATCCAATGAAACAAAACCGAATATTTACTTGTCAGTCGGAAAATAAAAGGGGCACTGGTTTTGTCTATCATACTTAAACCACTTATTAGATCTATTTGATGATCTTATTTTTTTACATGCAGATATTTTCGTAAAACAGACTTTAGTTCATTGCATTTATTTACTAATCTAAACAAGTGAGATGATTTTGAGGAAATTGGTTACTAGTATATTATTTACCTTAAGCTCGTCAAATATCTGTGTTTTGTTACATATTTTCTCCATTTTGTTGTCTTGTAAGTCATCAAATACCTCAAGAGCAAATATTTCCCGAAATGATTTCGGAAGTGGCCCTTTTATGCCTGTAGGTTCCGTGATTGGTGGTGTAACTGGCGGACTTTGAAGCCATTTGAATGTTTTACCAGTTCCTGTGATGCAGACATGGCAAAAATAATTTTTATATGGGGCAAGAGCCTGTATTGACGGTAGTTCACGACATTTTTCTATGTCATTTGGTGTATACACATTGTGTAACTGTGTTTCATTACAGGTTGTATGTATCACGTTGTTGCGATTTGAAGGATTACACATTCGGCAGAACGGATTTTCCCCATTGAACCAGATGCGAGGCAAATTTAAAACAGCGCACGCAAATCTGATATCTGGGTCATTATTTATCCAATAGCCTGTAATATTACATTTATCATAACTTAAATATGTTGAACATTTCGTTCCTTGTTTTTTGGGTTTCATGCTGTAGCGACATTTTCTGCGAATAGCATGGGTTATGTAGTCTTGAAATGACACATGGTAGGTTGGAGAAATATATTCATCGCAAAATACTGCAACGCTCCAATACATAATTGATTTCTGAAGTTCATAAGGTGAAATATCTTCATTGCATAGCATACAGAAAACGTTCTTTGGTTGCCTTCGGCTGTTGTTTGCTCTATGGTCGGGTGGTTGTCGCTTTGACATATTCACCATTTCCTTTCTCAATTTTATTGTAATGCACTGACAAATTTCTCATGCTTACTCCAATCGGCAAACTAGAATATAAACTTCTTTCAAAACTGCTTAGGCATAATCTGTTAATTTCAATGTTTGAAGTATTTTTGCATTTGTTATATACAAGAAATCTGTCACCTGTTGACGACAATTCAATATCAGTACATGCTGTTGACCGTTCAAACATTTTGTCAATACAACAAGGTTTTGATTTAAAATAGCAATTATCGTCACAATCACAAGCATTCATACTTTTTTGCGTTGATTGGCTGTCACATAAATAACCAGTTCCCATCATAGCATAATACTTTCGGTGTATTTTTGTTAAATTAAGCGTGTTATACAATTTAATATTTTTTTCTGATTGCTCTTCAGTTTTGGTATTCATGGTAAATTTTCTACTCTTTTCCTCTTCAAACTCATCTTGGATATGTATATCGTTGATTATTTTTTCTTTGATGAATCTTATATCAAGAGCCTCGATATGGAACTCAAGTTTGAAATATCGATCATTAATGATTGGGCTCATCATCTCGCTTATGTTCATCTTAGCATCCAAATAATTAGAACTTCCAATGGTACTGTTACGGTTGCACAGGTAACAGTAATAATTTTTGAATGGTGTTGTTATACCACTCTTGGGTGTTCGAAGACATGCCTCAAGTAAACCAACGCGATAGCTATCCCAGTATCCTGTAACATTACACTCAGATATTAAAGCTGTTGGTTCTGGTGGATTGCACATAAAACAAAATATATTCCTGAAAAATTTATACCGGTTGTCGTAGTGATGACAAGCGTACTCTAGACTTGAATCATAGTTTCGCCATGTTCCCGTTATGTTACATTTGTTCACAAAACCCGGAGCTTCGCGATCGTTAACAGTAGAACAATTTCTTGGTTGTCTTATGTTATCACTGGCAATATAGAAAATATTACACTCTTGCTCTGTTGCAAGACTTATTATTTCCGAGTAGGATGAAACAAAGTTAAAATCGGCAAAATTTGAGCAGTCTATTTCCAATCTCCATGGAATTAGGTCTGTAATGCTTTCATTTAAACATTTAGAACAATGTTTATTTCTATATGTCAATCCAGTTTTCCTTGATGTCACAGGTCCATTTTGCAAATGTTCCCTAGGTGAAAATGTCGACTCGCACTGTCGTGTCCTGTCAGATTCTGTACTATTGCACTTGCCTACCATAATAAATAATGGAGCGTCTGGTTTATTATATTTTTTATGTAGGAGCTTTGTCTCAGTACATGAAAGATGTAGAGAGAGAAATAAATCTGGACAACAGTCGCCTCTTGTTACACAGTCTAAGTCACATTTACATGAAGGACAAACCCCTAAATTAACTGAAGTATTATATAGAAGTTGATATCCATGGCTTATTTTACTTTGATCGCATAATTGTTTTCCACATGCCGAGACATACATATCTAGAATTTTGGAAATGTTGAATGTATATATTTGATAGAAACTGGCACTTAAGAACAGGTAACAGAACCAGATTGATTTCTTTTCCATTATTAGAGATCAGCTCTTCTACAATCTAAAATAAAAGCATCTTCAATTCAAGTACACAAGACAACATATATATTTTTTATTGTAAACATTTTAAAACTCATGTCGATAATTTTCAAAAACTGAGAACATTCTAAACATATTGAATACCAATGTAATGCAATTATGGGAACATGTGGTGTAGTTTGAATAATTGAACGAGTCATCATGTGTATATGTATGAGATTACTGTCAGTAACAAAGGTGGCAAAACTGTTTTTGGTATATTTGTAATTTTTGTGTTATACAATATAGGTTATCTGACCAAAAGCTATATTTTTACTATAAATACAATCTAAAATAAAAGCATCTTCAATTCAAGTACACAAGACAACATTTATATTTTTGATTGTAAACATTTTAAAACTCGTCGATAATTTTCAAAAACTGAGAACATTCTAAACATATTGAATACCAATGTAATGCAATTTTGGGAACATGTGGTGTAATTTGAATAATTGAACGAGTCATCATGTGTATATGTATGAGATTACTGTCAGTAACAAAGGTGGCAAAACTTTTTTTGGTATATTTGTAATTTTTGTGTACCTATAGTTGTTGATGTTTGTGTCATTTTGGTCTATTGTGGATAGTTGTCTCATTGGCATCATACCACATCTTCTTTTTTATATACTATACATCGTTCATTTATTCAGTTTTTAATAATGCAATTTAAGCTTTCATTTAATACTAGCATTACCCGAATGATTTTCTTATTGACAAAGTTACAGCTGCATGTATGCGTAGGAACAATTTGATTTCAAATGGGTACTACTTTCTTTATGTATGTTCTTTCTGACAGTACCAGAATAAGTGGTCTAATACATACAACAGCACGAAACTCTTTATATTGACTTTTGCTTTACTTCATCTTCGCATACTCCTAGCAAGGAACAACACATAACACTTTTGTCGAAACAATATATTACTGAATTCAAGGTCAAGTTTGTCTGGTAGTAATGTATACAAAGAAAGCACCATATGGATAATAAAAGTGTCCAATATAAGACTTTTTCAATTATTACCTGTTTTTATTTGACAATGTCTACTCAAATAACTATGTTCTTACCTGTAAGTCTTATTTAAATCACATAAGTTCATTAGACGTTAATTTAGTGGTCGTTATATAAAATATTAATGACAATTTGTCCCTTCTCTTATTTCTGCATGTTGGAAAATGAGACTCAGAGTGTTTTTTTGGTAAAACATACATTTATGTTTACATCTAAATCAACCAAAGCGATGTATGTATTTCTTTGCTAGACAAATTGCTTATATAAAAAAGAAGATTTGGTATGATTGCCAATAAGACAACTCTCCACAAGAGACCAAAATGACACACAAATTAGCTACTATAGGTCACTGTACGGTCTTCAACAATTAGCAAAACATTGTTTAAAACTGCATTTCAAGTGAAATTTTAGAATTCCTTTATAAATGTATACACATTTACTTGTAAATAAACAGAACACTAATAAACCCAGTAAAACATGAAACTCACACGATAATAACCAAATGCTATATGTTTACTATAAAAAAAGAAAAGGATTCATAAATATTTTATTGATTTCAGTCTTAAAAATATTAGATAACAGGTAAAGTCATAAATGTGTGCTTGCAAAATGTCTAAAAGAGCCTGATATACTTTATTGTAGCAACTTTAGTTTTTTGATTGGACACAATAAAAATTGATGTAAAATTATCACTTACAACAAATGTGAGCAATTTTTTATTGTAATGAGCATGATTTTTAAAATTTGAATGTTTCATGCCTTTCATTGTTATGAGCATGATTTTTAAAATTTGAATGTTTCATGCCTTTCATTGTAATGAGCATGATTTTAAAAATTTGAATGTTTCATGCCTTTCATTGTAATGAGCATGATTTTAAAAATTTGAATGTTTCATGCCTTTCATTGTAATGAGCATGATTTTAAAAATTTGAATGTTTCATGCCTTTCATTGTAATGAGCATGATTTTTAAAATTTGAATGTTTCATGCCTTTCAGTTAAAACAGTTTCGAACATGTTATATTGACTTCTGGTTTGCCTTTAGATAAGGGACTTTTCGTTTTGAATTTTCCTCGGAGTTAAATGTTTTTGTGATTTTACTTTTTACTTCATTTTGTTCAATGATTTATTTCTATCATAGAAAGTTTTTGGCGAAGCACTAGATAATACTGTTTATATAATTTTGAAAACATATCTTGCACATACTTGTAAATTGTTTTAATAGTAAATATTGATTATTAAAATTTCACTGTGGCCTAAAATTCAAACTACAACTTGATCATCTACTGATCGGTTTTAAAGCAATGTAGATATTAATTTGACTTTTTTTACTTACATTATCCATCAATTTCTGAAACTCGTGCATTATTGTTTTTGTATTATAGAGATATACATTTCGTAAGTACTGTAAAACAGAATTCACATTAAAATTCGTCTAATTAGCCACCATGGGTGTTTACACTGCTTATAAACGAGTAGTAAAGACTTTTACTCTTAAACCTTTTAAATGATAATTCATGCAAATATTGACTTATACCACACAATATACATATGTATGCGTTTTGTTTAAATATACTTTTTCAATTTTTTGGTCTTTTTGAAAATGTTGTTTGTGCTGTATTTAGATCCTTCTATACCGAAATTTGTTTTACATGCACACGTATAAAAATTGCGGTTTTTATCCCATGCAATCATAGGTTTGAACGTAGTTTTTAATTTAGACTTGTATATATATTTTCTGTGACTGTATCTTGCATTAATTTGTAGGATCCTTTACTATAGATAATTGAGCTGATTTGTAACAATGACATCCCATGCCTTATATATCATATAATGTAGTACGACGCTAGATTAAAACTGACGAGGAAAGGTAACACACGACCAACGAAACCTTTATTTTTGTGAAGCCCAGGTGGTCGTGTGGTCTACCGGGACGGCTACAGTGCAGGCGATTTGGTGTCACTATATCTCATTAGCATGGGTTCGAATCCCGGCGAGGGAAGAACAAAAAAATTGCGAAAGCAAATTTACAGATCTAAAATTGTTAGGTTGATGTTTAGACGAGTTGTATATATATATATATCATATACATTTCTTAGCTTTTCGTATGGTGCTTCTTTTATGATATTAGGAGATGCTGGGGCAAGAGGGGCTCATTGGTGTTTGTTAACCTAATTATCTGTCGCATTTTTTCTTTAATACGGTAGGCAATTTCAAAAATACTATATATAATTATATATTATCGATGATCATCTCAACGAGATTGATTTTCTCGCTGGAGCCGGGACGGCGAACGCGAGAAAAGCAATCTTTTGGAGATAACCAATGATAATCTGTTTATCGATATTTTACCTATGACGACGTTCTTTATTTCATGTCAATTTCGTTAGCAACGCCACGTGCCTTCTTTGTTTGTAGTGATAATTTTTCATCTCAAGCGAGTAGCATGATATGAAAAATTATCACAAAAAAAAATCAAAGGAAAAATGAACGATAGCGATGTTAGTGATTATACTGTAGCAAGAAAGACGATATGCTTTAAACATATAAATGTCTTGCATGCCAAAGATTTTGACGAATTTGATAGATTTATTCCTTAGTGTGACAACCCACTTGCAGCACTGTTGGATATTTTATTGTTCGAGGAAACTGGAGTTCTTTGAAAGAACCAATGACCTTCAGTGGGAAATAATCAATACTAGCCAATTAAGATTGGAGTCAAACGCATCTGTCACGTGCCGGACTCGAACTTACACACAGTGTTGACAAGTAAGTGATACAGTATTTAAACTATTTGGAACGCTCCGCCACCAATATATGAAAACATAGAAAAATGAAAGAGAAAATATACGAATGAATTGTAATCGCTGACAATGCATTTACGGTACAGCTTATGATACGTCTTTCGACAATAACTGTTTATGTAAACCAAAATGTTTCAAACACCCAAAGAGTGCTAACTTAAGAGACATGTTAAGTTAACTCAAACAGAGATAATAACATATACTTTTAAAACTATTCTACCTAAAAATTGATTTACAAATACTGACGGCTCATCCTTCTTTAACGATGCTAACATTAAAAAAATACAAGCCAATCATCCAGTTACACTGTATGCTATTTCAATAATAATACCAAATCCTGTCCAGTATACGAATTAATAAGAATTTATCATTCACCTAATGAGAATCTAATTGTTAGACCGATTGTGTAAAATACATATTTTTTTATTCTTTCCATACTTGCCATATAAGTTATAATGTGCGTGTAATTTTACAATGAATTATAAATAATTATCATGCTGTCACAACTATGATATTTAGCTATATTCTGTTTGATTGAATATTTAATAAGCTAAGATAATTACTCGTTTACATAAAAGTAAAAAGTTGACTATAGGGATTGTCAAATAATGTCTTAACGTGTAGGGCCCCCGAGATTTTTTTTATATCAAAATGTTCATTAACAAAATAAAAATCAGCTACCTTTCATGAACCAATCAAGGACTCGCTAAGCCTCTGAGTGAAAATATAAAGGCCATGAAGATTATATAATAAACTCCAAGTTGATGGACACGATTTTCCTTTAAAAAACAAAATGGTGTGGCTTAACATACCCCTCATCTTCATCCTACACATTTCAAAGATATTTGAAAGCACCGAATTAAAATATTTTTTCGAAAAAATATCATTATACTTTATGTCAAAATGCCAGATTTTGATTGGCTTATACGAGGGTGTTAATTTACTCTATTACCCCTCATGGAGACGCTTGATCAAGTGTGCGTTTTATTAAATATTATACGACTCTATCCTATGGCATATACTCTATTACCCTTCACGGAGACGCTTGTTTAAATGCGAGCTTTATTAAATACGGATGGTTGTTATGTACAAGACGTCATAGTTTATTACTTTGAATTTTAAATTTAATCGACAGTAATAACAGAATAAATTAAATAACACATATCTGAGAGGGTGATAGAGCAGAATGCTTCGCCGCGGTTGACAATGTTTTCTCGGGGTAACACTCTGCTCTATCACCCTCTCAGCTATGTGTTATCTATATAATGTTATCTATAGGCATTATGCAATGCACTACCCGATGGCTATCCAAATTTCTGTTGCGATTTTCCAGATGAAAGTGTTTTGTGTTTCTTTTCAAACCATGAATTGATCAAATGACTTACTGTATAAATATAACGATAAGGTTGATGGCATTGCTGGAAGACTAACAACAACTATAAAAACCCTATTCCGCGTATGAAACATATTAAACTAAAAGAACTAGCCAACGAATTTGTTTTTGTCCCGGTTGATAAAGCTGCTAACAATATCATTATTGTTTGACGAAAATTTTATATTGAGGTTCTGCAAAAGGAAATCACGAATTCACCAACATTCCAACTCTATTCATTTTCAGAAAACGACATCTGTAACAAACATAAACTTTTAACTACTTCTTTACAAGCAGAACCAAATACAATGAAAGTCCCAACTATGTACTGGCTTCCGAAGCTACACAAAAAAAACCTTACAAATATAGATTTACTTCATCTTCAAGCCATTGTTCCACTACTTTTTTTGTCTATTCTACTTACTATAACTCTTGGTACAATAAAAAAACCTAAAAATGATTTGTTCAAATAAGGCCTTTGAAAATAGTGGAATTAATTTCCTTTGGAGTGTCAAAAACTCGTTGAAAGAACTTGATAAATTGTATGCAAATATTGTTGATTTTGAATCGGTTCAAAGTTTTGATTTTTCTACCCTATACACCACTTTGCCTCATAGTCTTGATAAGAAAAAAATCACATCCCTAATTAACTGGGCATTTAAAAATCCAGATTGCGAGTACATATGTTCAAACAATTTTAGGTCATTTTTTAGTAGCAATAAACAAAAGAACTATGTCAATTTGACATGCTTTGATACTTTATAATATTTCATGCGCTTGAATTTTTACTTGATAACATTTTTGTTCGCTTTGGAGATTTCGTATATCGTCAAGTTATTGGAATTCCAATGGGGACTTACTGTGCACCACTTATTGTGGACCTGTTTTTGTAATGTTATGAGTAACAACTTATGACTGAAATTAGTAAAGACCTATCGAAACAACATTTGATACAAAAATTTAACAATAGTTTTAGATATTTGGATGATACATTGGCTCTCAATAATGGCGACTTCAGTAGGTATACTAAAGAAATTTATCCTGTTGAACTTTCTTTATATAAAGCTAATACTAACAATGACCACTGCCCTTTCCTCGATCTGGATATCTATATCATTAACGGGAAGCTTAATACAAAAAATTATGATAAAAGAGATGATTTTTCATTTCCTTCCTTTTATAATTATCAAATTTTTAGATGGTGGCATTCTCTTGTCACCATTTTATGGTGTTTGTATAACTCAACATGTACGATTCGCCCGTGTATGTAACAACGTATTAGATTTTAGCGAGAGAAATTTATGGCGACTTCAGTAGGTATACTAAAGAAATTTATCCTGTTGAACTTTCTTTATATAAAGCTAATACTAACAATGACCACTGCCCTTTCCTCGATCTGGATATCTATATCATTAACGGGAAGCTTAAAAAATTATGATAAAAGAGATGATTTTTCATTTCCTTCCTTTTATAATTATCAAATTTTTAGATGGTGACATTCTCTTGTCACCATCTTATGGTGTTTGTATAACTCAACATGTACGATTCGCCCGTGTATGTAACAACGTATTAGATTTTAGCGAGAGAAATTTATGTATTACTGAAAATTATTACAGCAAGGTATTCGATATCACAAACTAGTTAAAACATTTGCTAAATTTTATCATCGGTATAAGGAAATAATTCGTAAATATAACTCAACATGCAGACATCTTATACGTTCAGGTATTTAACATACAATATTTTATGGTAATATTCTTTACAAAGCACAAAAATGTCAGTATTCATCTCAAAAGCTTACAAAATCTATAAACAGACTTATTAAGAAGGGATATAGTTACGATACTGTTGTCAGGTCATTATAGGTTGCACTTTGTAAATACAGCTGTTTCTCAAAACACGCCTCTTTTGGGGAGCAATTGAATATTCATAGAAAATTAATTTTGTTTACATACTGGTTCCCAGTTATGCTCTCTGTGTTCCATATCGCAGAGACAGAACTTGGGAATGTTACCAGTAAATAAACACGTGCATATTGTTTACATTGAAATCTGTGGTAACATTTCATTCGAGGTAGGGGTAGTTAAAAAAAATAGTGTAAGTTTAAACTCTGAGAAGTCCAGGGCATATAAACGTTGAAAATGTGCCGCACAGTATGCCGCACAGCCCTATATTTTGACCTTTGAAAAAAATTGTAGTGCATATGAACTTTTAATTCTAGGATAAGTTTTTTTTCAAAACTTCATAGTAAAAGTGGTACAGTTTTAGCCGTAAAAGGAGTTCCTATGGGAAAATGCATTGTCAATATTTACAGAAATGCAACCTATATAGGGTAAAAAAGGGGAACATTCAGAATTTAACCAAATTTGCTTTATTTCACAGATTTTAAAGAAATTAACTCAAATATGAAGTTTAATTAATATTTAATGAAGATTGATAGAATCCTGGGCCTTAAATATGATGACTCAGCATATATTCACAGTTTACCGTATGGGGTATGTGTGTCCTTTCGATAACCCAAAAGTAAGCCGCAACACCTTAATCTGCTTTTTTGTCACCACGTCATAATAAATACAAGCTAGAAACACAAAAACATTTCAAGAAAACTTACAATAGTGTGTTCTATTCTGAATATGTACTAAATATTTCAAATTGCTAGAAACAGCAGAATGATTTAGGAAATTTGAGGCCCCAGGGGCAAAAAACATAGAAAATTGCCCACCCCATAGGTCATAAAACAAATAATTTTACTTGTAAATGCTATGATTTTATGATTTTAAAGTTCTTGATATAGAAAACAATAACTATGCTTGGAAGTTATGCAAAAATCAGATGCTAGCAGTCATCTCTACAACATTTCAAGTGAATTTATATCTCAGACTGGTATCTGCATCCATACAACTATTGCAAACAGGAAGGATTGTGCCTGATATTCATATGATGAAGACATAATCTTTCAATCAGTTTAATTGAGGTCTGCCATGTCAGTTAACTGCTAGTCGTCTATTGTTATTTATGTATTATTGTCATTTTATTTATTTTCTTTTGTTACATCTTCTGACATCGGACTCGGACTTCTATTGAACTTAATTTTAATGTGCGTATTGTTATACGTTTATTTTTCTACATTGGCTAGAGGTATAGGGGAGGGTTGAGATATCATAAACATGTTCAACCCCCTCCCCGCAATTTTGCACCTGTTCCAAGTCAGGATTCTCTGGCCTTTGTTAGTCTCGTATGATTTTTAATTTTAGTTTCTTGTGTATAATTCGGAGTTAAGTATGACGTCCATTATCACTGTACAAGTATACATATTTTTAAGGGGCCAGCTGAAGAACGCCTCCGGGTGCGGAAGTTTCTCGCTACATTAAAGACCCAATGGTGGCCTTCGTCTGTTGTCTGCTCTATGGTCGGCTTGTTGTCGCTTTGACACATTCCCCATTTTCTTTGTCAACTTTATTCTTCGCCCCATTGTCCCGTTGTGTAAGGTTGTCCTGCGAGGGAACGTTCTGTGCTGGTGATTCGGTCCTGACGGGTGCTGGTGGGTCCTAATTCTGTGCTGGTGGGGTGGTTTATCTTATATCAGAACGGCAATAAAACAACTAATTTGTTGCTTAATTTTTTTCTGATACGTCAAAAGTACTATGCAAAGCATACTATTACAACAATATTTTATTCAAAAAGTCGTGCAAGTTCGCTAGACGAAATTGTCCTGACGCCGTGCTGGTGATTAGAAAAACGGTCCTGGTTCTGTGCTCCTATGTTCTGGTTCTGTGCCTTTATATTTTAGTCAACAGTGGCAAATATTCAAAATCATTGATGCTTAACCGTAATTGATTAATTATCTGTTATCTGTTTTCTTATTGTTTATAATCATATATTTATTGTGAATCTGTTTACTGCAATTATGAACAAAATAACCCGTATTTTTTAATTGACTGTTTTCTGTTTTCTCCTTTAAAATGATATAAAAAGCCGTTATCGATTATCAATATATTAAGGACACAGTGTGGGAACGGAACTGTACGGTTTTCTAATATTTTGGTCATTCGGGAGACTGTCAAGCGGTGCTCCGACATTCGAAAAATAACAAGTTGCTTGATGGAAACTTTGACGAACTCTTATGTTCCTATATAACGTTTCTGCTTCAAGTTTTGATAGCTAAAACATTCTTTATGTAAATATGAACCAATAAAATAATAAGAAAGATATATGCATCAAAACGTTTTCCTTAGAATGGTGAAGCTCCGTGTAAAACGATAAAAATTGTCACACAACAGCGATCAAAAATGTCAAATAAACATCGAAAAATCATTGTTTGCTACCCGGATTTTCACATGTACCTTTTCTGATATATAGTCTTACCTGTCTGAAAGTTTCAAAGCCATTGTCCCAGTAGAAATCCAAATATATTCATTTTCTCCATGTCGGATATTTTTATTGACTGTACAATCGCTCGCAAGTTGACTGTAATATCACTCGGAGCCTTCCTGTAAATCACTTGGAGCTTTCCTGTAGAATTGCTTGGCCAAATTTATTAAATACATTGCATATGCATTGTATTGGTTGTGTATTGCTGTCCTATTTGTTCATCTATGGTATTTGAAGTGACAATAAGCACAAAACCAGTCATTTTGACAATTAAGATTATATCAAGGAACCCTATTAAGGTGACTATATCAGAGACAAAAACAAAACGTGTACACTACACATAAAAAAGAAGATGTGGTATGATTGCCAAAGAGACAACTTTCCACAAGAGACCAAAATGACACAGAAATTACCAACTATTATAGGTCACCGTACGGTCGTCAACAATGAATAAAGCCCATACCGCATAGTCATCTTTAAAATGTCCCGAAATAACAATGGAAAACGACTTCGGAAAACTAACGGCTTATGTATGTACAAAAAATGAACGAAAAACAAATATGTAACACATAAACAAACAACCACTGAATAAGTATACAAGACAAAAAGAAAAGGACAGTACAAAATATGTAAAGAATCTAATCTTAAATAAAAATGAAAATAATCCTCGTACAAAATAAATATTTATATATACCGAAAAGATTCTCTGGAAAGTTAATTGGCATATTTTGAATTTTACTTAATATATTATTCACCAGCAATTTTAGAAAAATAATAAATACATATTTGAACAATACAACAAAGAATTTTTCAGCACAGGATCGGGATATTGTAACTTGATATGTACCATAGTTTGTTTGAAAAAGTGTGAGGGAATCGACACATTCACCACAGTTCCATATCGACCCTCTGATTTGTTTACCAGAAGATTGAAAATGGTCATGTGGTGTATGTTAGATACCTCACACTTTTAGCAAGAAACTACATTGTAACACATTTTCTTTCCTGTGATATCAGTTGAGAACTTTGACACATGTCATTTACCAAATAAAAAAGTGATTGGCTATATGTGTAGATACACCATAGGATTAACTAAATTTCAAAGCAAAGCTTTATCGTGAAATTTAGCCTCTCTTATGGTGTATCTACACATACCTAACACTTTTTAATTTGGTATAACAAGGAATTCGAATGTGGAATTGTGGTAGCTAACCACTGACCCAAGAAAAGACACGTTTATGTCAATAAACATGATATCAAAATAGAAGATGTGGTATAATTACAAATGAGATGTCTGTTTATTATATAACCGGAAGAAAAGTGACTTCAGGAACCTTTGCAATAATTCGCAAAGTGCTTTAGATGAACTCTCGTTTTAAATTGAATATATATATATGAACTCTCGTTTTAAATTGAATATTTCTCATTTTAGTTTTAAGTTGAATATTTCTTGTTTTAAATGTTTCTTTATTCTTAAATACAATGTTTCTTTATTTCAAATACCCAAAGAGATTAGTTATAGATTTACTATTTTACAACTTAATCCAATGGCTGTCAAAAGTGCTAAACTTACACTCAACTTCAAAAGAAGCAATTATCTCTATTTCATAAAGTTTAGCCGGAGGACAATAATCCTATTATTATTACATAATATTGGACAAGTATATTTATATTTCATGAGAACCTTTTATAATGTTTTTAAGACCCTTAACTTGGAATTAATGAATTATTGGATGTTTTGTAAACTGTTGCTGGGCAGTCTTCCCCTAGCTTTTGAACTGTAAACTTGTGTTAATAAATTTGTATATATTTTTATACGGTCTTGCGTTTAAAGCAGCCATAGTGTCGATTATAGACCTACATACTTTAATGTAACCCGTGTCGAAGTTCACGGACTCATGCCGCAATTACACGGGGTTATAATTGGGGAGGATTCCTCGATTACCGTAACCTTAAGCAGCCAAGCGAGTGTTTTACTTATGAACTAGTCCCAGTTTATATGAAGAAATGGAGTTACCAAAGTTGGAAAAATTTAACGCATTCGAAACAGAAAATGCAGATATGTGGGTACAGCGTTATGAACTTATGTGCGAATTTTCAAAGTGGGATGACGTGCAAGCCACAAGAGCGTTTACATGCTTTATTAACGATTACGTTTTAGCATGGTACATGTTATTAGACAATGAAGACAGAAACAACAAGCAGACATTGTTCAGAAAATTCACGGAGTGATACCGGGAATTCACGGGGTTATAATTACAAGCTATACATGTAGCTACTGGTAGAAAAAGCTCCAGTAAAATTAAATTTTATCAAGGATGGGAGAGGACTTGTTATCTGAAAGACAGAGAAAACACAAAATTCTTCAACATTTTTTTTTTATATCAATGTCACGATTCAGGAACTTTTTAATATTCCCAACTATAGCATCCGACAAACGAACGAAACAGTTGTTTTTATTTAGGGAAAACAACATTTTATCAAACGACATTTATATTTTCAACATAAAAATAAGGAGATGTGATATGATTGTCAAAGTTAAAAAATAAATGGATTTAAGCAATTATAGTCGGCTATAAAAGGTCCAGAAAAGAAAAATAAGAATCAATACCTTTCGAATTTAACTGACGGCCTAATTCATAATAAAACAATTTACGAAAAACATATATGACAGACACGAACCAACGACAACCACTGAACTACGAGCTCTTGACTTAAAACAGGTACATAAAGAATTTGGCAAGGGTAAAAATGTTTTTGTGCGCTCATTTCTCCCCAAAACTATCACAGCACAAGACCAAACTATAACAAGAGTGCACACGCTGAAATGTCTCGCCTTCTATACTAATCATTGATATTATGTTGATATTCCTAAGTATAAAGCTAAGCTTTATTACAACTGTCACATAAACTTAACATTAACCAAGATAACTAAACAAAGACAAATGAACCTTGAAAAAGAGGTTCAGGTCAGATGAACCATGCCAGGCAGACAGGTACAGCTAACAATGCTTCTATACAACATATATAGTTGACACATTACTTAAAGTTTAAGAAAAATAGACCAAAACACAAAAACTTAACACTGTGCAATGAACCGTGAAAATGAGGTCACGGTTAAATAAAACCTGCTCGACTGACATAAAGATCATAAAATATTTCCATACACCAAATATAGTTGACCTATGGCATATAGCATTAGATAAAAAGACCAAAACTCAAAAACTTTACTTTGACCACTGAACCATGAAAATGAGGTCAAGGTCACATGACATCTGCCCGCTAGACATGTACACTTAACAATCATTCCATACAACAAATATAGTAGACCTATTGCATATGGTATGAGAAAAACAGACCAAAACACAAAAATTTAACTATAACCACTGAACCATGAAAATGAGGTCAAGGTCAGATGACACCTGCCAGTTGGACATGTACACCTTACAGTCCATCCATACACCGAATATACTAGCCCTATTGCTTATAGTATCTGAGATATGGACTTGACCACCAAAACTTAACCTTGTTCACTGATCCATGAAATGAGGTCGAAGTCAAGTGAAAACTGTGACAGACACGAGGACCTTGCAAGGTACGCACATATCAAATATAGTTATCCTATTACTTATAATAAGAGAGAATTCAACATTACAAAAAATTTGAACTTTTTTTTCAAGTGGTCACTGAACCATGAAAATGAGGTCAAGGACATTGGACATGTGACTAACGGAAAGTTCCTAACATGAAGCATCTATATACAAAGTATGAAGCATCCAGGTCTTCCACCTTCTAAAATATAAAGCTTTTAAGAAGTGAGCTAACGCCGCCGCCGTAGCCGCCGCCGCCGCCGCCGGATCACTATCCCTATGTTGAGCTTTCTGCAACAAAAGTTGCAGGCTCGACAAAAATCAGATGAATAATCGGATAATCATACTATCATTGACGATATCAGACCAGGTGCGGATCCCGCCTTTCTACAAAGGGGGATCCAAACCACGGAACACCATAAAAATCGAAAAAAATAGGCTTCAACCACTAAAAACTCCCTCTCCCCGCATACCAGATCCGCTAATGCAGGCTGCAGCCATTCAAATAAAACGTTCAAAAATCATTAACACTTTTGAGTGTGTAATTTAGGTTAAAACAAAAATCGATAACAATACCGAAAATCGTAACAGAAAAAGGAGAGAAAAATCATACCAGACATATATTGTATTGGATTGCAGTAGTTTTAATAAATATTTAGATGACAAAAGTATCATGGAAAACATAAACTGATCATGAATGTGGCAGAAGAAGTTTAGCATTATCTACTTAAGAGTTATAATTAGTCATATGCCACTAGAAACTATTACAGCAAAATGCATTGACTAGCTTGCTTGCTAGCTGGACCGTGAAGTCATAAGAAGGTTAAGTAGGTTACCCTCCTTTCGGAGTAGTCTAGTTGGCCAAACGATGAAAAGAAAAGCTCCGAGTGATTGTACAGGAAGGCTCCGAGTGATATTACAGTCAAATTGCGAGCGATTGTACAGTCAATAAAAATATCTGACATGGAGAAAATGAATATATTTGGATTTCTACTGGGACAATGGCTTTGAAACTTTCAGACAGGTAAGACTATATATCAGAAAAGGTACATGTGAAAATCCAGGTAGCAAACATTGGTTTTTCGATGTTTATTTGACATTTTTGATCGCTGTTGTGTGACCATTTTGATCGTTTTACACGGAGCTCCACCATTCTAAGGAAAACGTTTCGATGCATATATCTTTCTTATTATTTTATTGGTTCATATTTACATAAAGAATGTTTTAGCTATCAAAACTTGAAGCAGAAACGTTATATAGGAACATAAGAGTTCGTCAAAGTTTCCATCAAGCAACTTGTTATTTTTCGAATGTCGGAGCACCTTTTGACAGTCTCCCGAATGACCAAATTATTAGAAAACCGTACAGTTCCGTTCCCACACTGTGAAGGAACTGAACAAAACATACAATACAAACAAAGTTGATCAAGGCAAACACTCAGATTCAGGTCAGTCTGAACACTTCTTAGATGAGTTTAGATAATGAATTCAGTGTAATCTAAGCACCCGGAATATTGTTTCTCTGACATTTGTACGATACTGTCGATACTGTTCTTTTTATTCGACAACGTGAGACTCAGATCAGCCTTGTTTCTGGGCGTTAGAATCATGTGGTTTCAGCAGCTAAAATCAGATTTCTTTGTAAACAATTAATTAGTGCTGATTAAAACAAAATACTAGTCTACACATTACATTTATAATATTCTGTTATGCTTTCGATATGTAATCAAAACAGTTTTTAACAGGGTCTAGGCATTTTTTATCAGAAAATATGCAAATAGGGTAAGCTGGCAATAATTAAAGTCTTGTTTTCAAATTCATTAAAAAATTGAAACAGGGGAGGGGTATAAAATGTGTAGTAAAGAAAAACTTAGAGTATACACAGTGATTTCTTTAAGACTATAATTCTGATAAATGAGTATTAATGTGAGAAAAACTGATTTTAGAGAGTTTTCTATTTGAATAAATGTCTGTATAGATTGCACATTTTGGCTTTGATATTGATTCACTTATAGGGTCTTTGCATCGGATCTAAACGCATTTATTTAAAAAAAAAAAAACAGTGGTTGGCATGACCTGGGTTATGTTCTTCTCATATACGTCATGATAGTATGATCCTTAACCCCAAACAGGAAGGATTGTGCCTGATATTCATATGATGAAGACATAATCTTTCAATCAGTTTAATTGAGGTCTGCCATGTCAGTTAACTGCTAGTCGTCTATTGTTATTTATGTATTATTGTTATTTTATTTATTTTCTTTTGTTACATCTTCTGACATCGGACTCGGACTTCTATTGAACTTAATTTTAATGTGCGTATTGTTATACGTTTATTTTTCTACATTGACTAGAGGTATAGGGGAGGGTTGAGATATCATAAACATGTTTAACCCCCTCCCCGCAATTTTGCGCCTGTCCCAAGTCAGGAGTCTCTGGCCTTTGTTAGTCTCGTATGATTTTTAATTTTAGTTTCTTGTGTATAATTCGGAGTTAAGTATGACGTCCATTATCACTGTACAAGTATGCATATTTTTAAGGGGCCAGCTGAAGAACGCCTCCGGGTGCGGAAGTTTCTCGCTACATTGAAGACCCATTGGTGGCCTTCGTCTGTTGTCTGCTCTATGGTCGGCTTGTTGTCGCTTTGACACATTCCCCATTTTCTTTGTCAACTATATTCTTCCCATTGTCCCGTTGTGTAAGGTTGTCCTGCGAGGGAACGTTCTGTGCTGGTGATTCGGTCCTGACGGGTGCTGGTGGGTCCTGATTCTGTGCTGGTGGGTTTGTTTATTTTATATCAGAACGGCAATAAAACAACTATTTTGTTGCTTAATTTTTCTCTGATACGTCAAAAGTACTATGCAAAGCATACTATTACAACAATATTTTATTCAAAAAGTCGTGCAAGTTCGCTAAACGAAATTGTCCTGACGCCGTGCTGGTGATTAGAAAAACGGTCCTGGTTCTGTGCTCCTATGTTCTGGTTCTGTGCCTTTATATTTTAGTCAACAGTGGCAAATATTCAAAATCATTGATGCTTAACCGTAATTGATTAATTAGCTGTTATATGTTTTCTTATTGTTTATAATCATAAATTTATTGTGAATCTGTTTACTGCAATTATGAACAAAATAACCCGTATTTTTTAATTGACTGTTTTCTGTTTTCTCCTTTAAAATGATATAAAAAGCCGTTATCGATTATCAATATATTAAGGAATTGAACAAAACATACAATACAAACAAAGTTTATCAAGGCAAACACTCAGATTCAGGTCAGTCTGAACACTTCTTAGATGAGTTTAGATAATGAATTCAGTGTAATCTAAGCATCCGGAATATTGTTTCTCTGACATTTGTACGATACTGTAGATACTGTTCTTTTTATTCGACAACGTGAAACTCAGATCAGCCTTGTTTCTGGGCGTTAGAATCATAAGGTTTCAGCAGCTAAAATCAGATTTCTTTGTAAACAATTAATTAGTGCTGATTAAAACAAAATACTAGTCTTTAGTCTTTTGCACCTGTCCTAAGTCAGGAATCTGATGTACAATAGTTGTCGTTTGTTTATGTAATATATACGTGTTTCTCGTTTCTCGTTTTGTTTATATAGATTAGACCGTTGGTTTTCCGGTTGAATTATTTAAGCTTGAATTAGTTTAGAAATTCTAAAATTGAAGTATTTTAAAGGTTTTTTTTCAACTTGATTTTTTTGTCTAACTCATGTTAGTTATTTTCGAAAGTTCGATAGAACACTTAAAAAATATTTCACTATTTTATGGAAGGCCGGACTAGAATTTGTCAGAGAATTGAGACGAGATAACCTAGATAACAGAAATAAGAATATTAAGTTTTGCATTTTATAATTCCAAAGGAAAGTATGTTGTCAAAGGTTTTTGATGAAGAATTAAGGGGGAGTTAATGATGTGTCCTACTTTTCTATATATATATTTCATGACTAAAAATAAGAATATGCCTTAATTTTGATTGAAAACGAGTGAAAAACGAGTGGACGGGAAAAAAATACCAGACTAAGAAATACACTTTTATTTAAATATTGTTAAGTTTGGTGTGCCAAACACACCTTCTATGTAGTAATGAATCGTTACTGAGGTATTTCAAACATTAAAATATGAACTTTATGACCGGTACGATTGAGATTTTTATCTAAGAGAACTTGGTTTATCACCGGTATTAGTTGAAAATGCGGTTCAGTAGCTGCGAGTATGCGTTGTTCAATAATTTGTGTCTTAATGTTATTATTTTATGTGATAAATTGTTGTGTTGTTTTACCACTGTACCAATGAATGAGGAAATGATGAGGGCTTGGTTGGATGGAATTACGAAGGGTGTGTGGAACGCATATTTAACTGAAATAAACCAGTCAAACCTTAATGTCAATAAAGGACCCCCACTTGCCGTTTTACTTTAAGCACATTTTAAAACTGTTTAAGTTTAACATATCATGTAAAGAATCGTCAATTCAAGGGCATTTAAAATCTTAAATAAAACTACTCTAATTAGATATAATTTCATCTGATATTGGACGGAAGATGTTGCCGATTTGTTAAAATAATCTTTAATTCGTAAGCAATACAACTTCTAGAATACAAGTTTATTTAAAAAGCTTATAGAACAGCCAAATGGATGCACAAAAGTAAAAATAAGAGTCACAGATTCAATTTAATACAACTATCAGCCACATTTTGTTGATTTTGTAATATTTGTTTCAAATATGACAATTTGTTTCAAATATGACAAACTTTTTACCCAAAATCACCAGCACCGTATCAGGACCCACCAGCACAGTATCAGAACATAAAACTAGAGGCTCTCAAGAGCCTGTATCGCTCTACGGATTCTACTTGGGTTTTTGAAATCATATAAAAAAATATAAAATTTGGCTGAAAGTAACAACACAACCTCATAAGGAAAGGAACATTCAGGCTATGTTTGATTTCATTCAATTCAATGGTTCTCTAGAAGAAGACTTTTGTATGCATTTCCAATAGGGTCCTATGTTAACCTAAATCCCCCCCCTGGCGGCCATCTTGGATGATGGATCGGCTACAAAGTAACAACACTTGGACAGCACCTCATAAGGAAAGGAACATGCCATGTTTAGTTTCATTCCTTTCAGTGGTTCTCTAAAAGAAGTCATTTGTATGCATTTCCCATAGGATCCTATGTTAAACTAAGTCCCCCTCTGGCAGCCATCTTGGAAAATGGATCGGCTACAAAGTAACAACACTTGGTCAGCACCTCATAAGGAACATTCATTCCATTTTTGGTTTCATTCCATTCAGTGGTTCTCTAGAAGAAGACATTTGTATATATTTCCCATAGGGTCCTATGTTAAACTAAGTCCCCCGCTGACGGCCATCTTGGATAATGGATCGGCTACAAAGTAACAACACTTAGTAAGCAGCTCATAAGGAACATTCATGCCATGTTTGGTTTTATTCCATTCAGTGGTCCTCTAAAAGAAGTCATTCGTATGCATTTCCCATAAGGTCCTATGTTGAACTAAGTCCCCCGCTGGCGGCCATCTTCGATGATTGATCTACTACAAAGTAACAACACTTGGTCAGCACCTCATAAGGAAAGGAACATGCCATGTTTGGTTTCATCCATTCAGTGGTTCTCTAGAAGAAGTTTAAAATGTAAAAAGTTAACGACGACGACGACGACGGACGACGGACGCCAAGTGGTGAGAAAAGATCACTTGCTAAAAACTGAGAAAATGCCAAATTTTATTAAATTGCACTGTTTTTTCACAGCATTTTTGTTTTATTTTTTCAGTTCTAGATTTCCTGAAAATGAGCACTTTTGTGTTACGCTTTCTGAACAGTTTAGAGGGCCAAATTTGTAATGGTTTGCCTATGAACCAATAAGAAACAAAACTGGACAGTCTCAACGGTTTTCTTCCATTTTTTATTAGAGAAATTGTCAAAAATCATCATTTTCGTCTTTGTTTAATTTTTTTCAATGATCACCAGCACCCGTCAGGACCGAATCATCAGCACAGAACGTTCTCTCGCAGGACAACCTTACCCACCGTGATTGTAGTGTCTACATAGTCATCTTACGTGTATTTGTGCACGGTCAATATTAAAAAAAAAGTCATGAATTAATTAAATACAATATGTTTCATTTTGTATTAGGCTGTATTAGGCTAAGACACCAGATGAATATCAGTGAAAGGAAAAAGTCATTAAAGTTATCAGGCTAATAAATTGATACGTCACGCGCGCGTTGCAACGTCATTAAACTAAAAATGGTTGTGTAATAGGCCACATTAACTACAGTCTGACATCTCAGAAACAAAACAAGCGAGACTGCATTTTCCTGCGGGGAGAACCGCTTGCAGAATTATTGTTAAGTTTTATTGTTAAGTTAACAATAATTCTGCAAGCGGTTCTCCCCGCAGAAAAATGCCGTCTCGCTTGTTAACAATAATTCTGCAAGCGATTCTCCCCGCAGGAAAATGCCGTCTCGCTTGTTTTCTTTCTGATATGTCAGGCTCCATAAGGCTAAGAAATGACTGTACAAAGTGAGGGAGATGTTTTTATTTCGTTTGATGTGTTTGTTTTAATATTGCTGTTTTTAAAGGACTTTCCGTTTGGAATCTTGCTTGGATTTTTTTTGCCTTTACTTTTTTATGAACAGCAAACATTCAGAAGATAATTGAAGATATATCATGCATCAAGACTGTGGACGCTTTTCAGTTTTAAATAATAAACATAATTCAAAAAAATGTTTTGATTAAGCATGCGAATAACTCACATTTGGATAACTCACATTCGGCTAACTCGTATTCGGCATTATCTGAATCTGTTGTTTTATTTTTATTTTTTAACATCTGTCTCAAAAACGTGTATATTGAAGTTAAGGCCGTTGTTTAGTTCGTATTCTCATAATTGTTGTCTGATTATCATTTATTAAATGCCAATAATGCCATAAACCTTATTATCTTATTAGATATCTGTTTATTGTGTTTATCTTATATTATGATCAAGTTTTATATTAAATGTTTACGTGATATGTGTCGCTAGCGCTTATAATATAGTCTATATGGTGAAACAAGAGAACATTCCGAATTTAACCAAATTTGCTTTATCTCACAGATTTTAAAGAAATAAACTCAAATATGAAGTTTAATAAAATATTTCATGAAGATTGATAGAATCATGGGCCTTAGATATGATGACTCAGCATATATTAACAGTTTACAGTATGCATAGTTTACTTAAAGTCCTGAATACAAAATTAATTCATAATATTTGCATGCATGTATGTTAAATTGTTAAGAAGCGTTTATATATAATCTTCGCAGTCATTGAAACTCATTGAACCTTCCTGAATATATTGTTATGGGGTATCGGTGTCCTGTCGATAACCCAAAAGTAAGCCGTAACACCTAAATCTGCTTTTTTGTCACCACGGCCTAAAAAATGCAAGCTCGAAATACAAAAATATCTCAACAAAACTTACAATAGTATGTTCTATTTTGAATATGACTTTTTTGTACTAAATATTCCAAATTGCTAGCAGAATAATTTAGGAAATTTGAGGCCCCATTTTGACGTGGTTTGGTACTTGTACATCCCGCCATTTTGTTTTTCCTAATTGACATATATGTTTGTTTTAAAGTGATTACGATTATAACAGACTATTTAACACAATGGTGACTGCTTTACCCCTATTTTTGACATTTTTACCTACATTATTTCCACTATTAATCTGTATCAGAAGAGGGAAATCCAAAAAGCTTGAGTGCTTACTGTGAAATAACTTTCAACAGTTTGTTAATACTAATTTTTTATGTTTCTCTCTCCATTTCCTTTTTTTTTCTCTTCCTGGAACACGTTTGATTTTCACTTTTGGTGTCATTGGTTCCTCACTAATCATTTTAACTATCAAGCAAATTATTTCATATAGTTTCAATTGTAACAGTAATGGATGTCCCTCTTACTGTTACTCATCCTTGTCACATGATATGTTTCGTATGCGGGATAACCTGAGAGTTAATTTATTCTTAAAATTGGGGAGAAAAGTTATATATTCAACATGCATCTTCGTGAAAAACAAATACGACGGATACATGTAGAGAAAGATCTACATACCTTTCCGAAGAACATAAGATCAACCCCGGGTTTTGGTGGGGTATGTGCTGCTCAGTCTGTATTTTATATGTTTGATACAGTATACAGTTGTATGTCTTTTGGTCTCTTTTTTGTGTTTTGCCATTGCGTAACGGGTTTCTATTTATTTTCGAATAATAAGTTTGAAGTATCTTTCGCCGCTTTTTTTAATTGTATCATCTGCAATATTCATAAAGCAGGTTAAATACGATGCACACATTTTTCTTACAAAGTATAATAGATACAATCGATTATCCGTTTATTTGTCAAAGAAAATACAGAAAAGGGATTCTACTGTAACAGTATTTTACTTTGAGTTGTGTGCAAGCATTTTAAACAACAACAAAAAAAGAAGAAAAAAAGCATGCGGTCAAAATCCACTACTTGTAACCGAATTGAAGTAGCAGGAGTGAGCATGTTTGAAAAAAGGATATAATAATAAAAATTATAAAGAATAGAGAACAAGCTAGAATAGGCAAATAAATAAAGGATACAAAATAATTGGCGGTAGCATGTATAAAAAAAATCAAAAATATGGACAAACTCTTTAATGAATTATAAAGATATATCGCCTGCAAAAAGTGATAATTCTTTGCAGTAAGTATTTTAAACAACTTGAAAATAGTCTAAGATTTTTTTTATCAGAATATTTGTATAATGGAGAAAAACTATTCAAGTTGAACCATTGTTGCACTTTGTATACATAATAGGTGGCTGTAGCACATACTTACAACTTTTCGTCCAATCAAAATGCTTGAATTTGTCTTCTAACTTTCATAGTACATACTTTTTCGTGTACTAAGTTACTACGCATGAATGACCACAAGAGTAAGATTTCATTGTATCGTTATCAAGATATTGAAATACAAATTGCTACTGGCTATTTTGAAAAAAATAGAAAAAAATGTCGTGTTCCAAATTTTAACTAAATAGTTTGTAATTAGTTTTCAAATTAATTTTTAAACATCCCACTATTTAATCTTTGGATCAAAAAATGTTTTTGACAATTAAAAGTTTCTTTCAATTAAATAAAGAGCAACAAATATACATTGTAGTTCATTATAACTTGATTAGAGTACAATCACGGCCGACACTCGGCTAACCGAGAGATAGGTCGGTTAATCTATATTGAGTATGCGGCTATATCGGCGGTGGGTCTGTTAATCGGGTTGGCTAAAGTCTGTTAATCAGGTGTTATCGTGAAAATCAGTGCAAGGTCAGCATGTTTCATTGTATAACTTTTTAATTATATTTATATCATAAAAACTATTCATATCTGACAAAATGATTTGGAGTACTGAATCCAGTGGTGTAATTATTTTTTTTCTAGCTTCAATAAACGATCTATAAAATGAAAAGGCGAGTTACTCATCAGTAAATTTATACACATTTTACACACACAAAATGTACATAAAAATGACAAGTTGGTTGAGTTTACTTGCATGCAATCTTTTGAACATCGAAAAAAGACTGGCATTATGTTTGTTTACCATATTAACATCAATTTGTGAAAAATCTACACGAAAAACTGTATTTTGGTGACATAAATCAATTTTTGATAAAAATATGGTCTGTTAATGGGTCGGATGTATAAAACTCGGTCTGTTAATTGGTCTGTTAAGAGTTATGAATGACATTACAAGTATAATTTAATTGCTATAAGGGGTGTTATCTGAATAAAGAGATAGGCACAAGATTAGTGGCTAGAATAAATGGAAACAACACATGAACAATGAAACATAAGTTTAGACAATGGAATCTGAAAATTGATAGAAATGATTTTAAAAAGTGTAAAATCAAAGTAATAATAATTTCATCAAAGAATGGTCGCATATATCATCTGGATTCTGTTTCATTGATATGAATGGCACCAATTTGTCATTTACATAGTTAACAAGTACATAAATCAGAGATAAACTTCGTAATGTTTTTATTTTTTTTATCAAATGAACTGAAATATGTTTATAATGCAAACAAATATAGACAAACCTTTCAACATCAACCTTTCTCTACACCATCTTGAAGGTCACTCGATAGAAAAACAAGCACGTTTGCGAACTGCGAGTCGGCTAATAACTTACGATATCATAGGAATACATCATTACTCGAAAAATAAAATTAATATTATGCATTTATTGTGATTTACAGGAATATAAAATTGTCTTGTTGTTACACATTAAATCAGCACCCAACACTAATATAAAAAAAAACTTACTAATGTCTATTTCTTGTTTAGAACCACGGTTTAGAACTTAGTACAGACATTTCCTTAGGCGGCAGAAAATGAGAATGATGACTCGGTTCAAAGGAAAATACATACCGGAAATAAACTCCTCATAGATACCAGGATTGAAATTTGATATCACACATCAGCGTATAGCTCCGGCGTGTTAAAAATCAGTTACGCTGCCAATATGCTTTAAGCGTGTATTGGGCGTACTAGAAGCGTACTTAACGCTAAGCGTTTATCCAGCTTTCAAGAAACGTATGTTGGCGTATGTTGTATGTTTTTTATGCTGCATAAAAATTTCCTCGGGTTGTAGTGTTCATCAAGCGTATTTACTTTCCTTTAGTGGCTAGAGGTATAGGGGGAGGGTTGATATCTCATCAACATGTTTATCCCCTCCGCAATTTTGCGCCTGTCCCAAGTCAGGAGCCTCTGGCCTTTGTTAGTTTTATATGATTTTTAATTTTAGTTTCTTGTGTATAATTCGGAGTTTATTATGACATCCATTATCACTGTACTAGTATGCATATTTTTTAAGCGGCCAGCTGAAGGACGCCTACGGGTGCGGGAGTTTCTCTCTACATTGAAGACCCATTGGTGGCCTTTGTCTGTTGCCTGTTCTATGGTCGGGTTGTTGTCGCTTTGACACATTACCCATTTCCTTTCTCAATTTTACCGAAAGTATTTCGACGTACTTCAAACTTACGCAACGCGCTTTGAACGATTGCTAAGCGTTCCTATGGCGTTCAACTAACGTATACCGACTTTGTCAGTTTTCTCTGTACGTTTGGTGCACGCTGGTCTATCCGCCAAAGTGTGACGCCGGCATAAGGTAATCTATTCCTAAGGTAGAAAAGCCTTAGTATTCCAAAGAAAACGCATGGACTTAAACCATCTGAATTGCAACACATGACAGATTCATAGATGTTACAGACTTTGAACAGACAAAAAAATAAGGCTGATTGATAACTTGGCGTAAATAATAAATTCGAGCGGCCAATCAGTCCATATAACGCTAATTTGAAGTGACACACCCTTTTAATGAAATGCAGAGAAAAAAAAATTAAAATAAAAGTGCTCTTTCTATAAGGATACTGTTGCACCGTATTGTAATTTTTTCGTCATTAGTACATCTCATTTTTTTCAATGTGAAAATATAAACTCAAGGTAGTAAGACTAATGTCGTGGCTAAATAACTCTTAACTGACACGATTTGAATTGTCCAACCCATTAACAGACTGTATTCCCCTATTATTCATTAAAATGTGGTATAACTCAACTTATATAACAATTATGAAATTTTTATCAATGACAATTGATTTTTTAGAACCAAAGTACTACTTTGTGTCCTTTAAATCATATCTAAAAATGGTTTTTGGCCTTTTATCTAAAATATTGCTATGCGTACAAGCATAAAAACTACATACTTGCGCGACGCCTTTTCGTTTTACTTAAAATTGCGCAGGCTATGCATTTTTTTAATGGTGGAAAATGTTCTATGATAGATATCATTTTGTCAGACACTTTTCTTTTTTTGATGTGATTCTCATAATGTGCCAAAAAATCTGTATATCTAACAGAGTTTAACATTAAATTGTGAGTTTTACTCTTAACAGACGTATAACCAACCCGATTAACAGACCCACCGCCGATATAGCCGGATACTCAATATAGATTAACCGACCTATGATCTCTCGGTTAGCCGAGTGTCGGCCGTGACAATGCCATCTAAAATCGTAATCATTTATATTATCTTCCATGTAATTAATTACTTTGTACTCAAAAATAGGGTGAACCATTAAATCTTGTAAAGGGAAATAAAAGCAGTTTGATATATTTCGTCATGAATGGATTGATTATTGGTTGCTTAATGTCCAGTGACAGATATTTAATGCATGTAAACTATTCACTAGACTACCTATGGGTACATACCAGGGGCAGATCTATCCATTTTTAAAGGGGTTCCAATCCAAAATAAAGGAGGAGGGGTTCAACTGTATGTTTTTATTTAAAGCATTGATCATCCCCCAAATGAGCGTTTTCCACCACCCTTATTTTGGATCTGCCACTGAAAAGTATCTACTAGTATATCTTTTGATATTTATCATGTATAGTAAAACACAGCTTTATAAAAATATACCAATAAACATACTTACACCAGAAACTACAATCTTTTCAATCTGAAGTCAATATGTTACAATGATAATAGTGAGTAGATTTACAAAACTATGTAAATGAGCTACATCTAGTCAGCCAAAACATATCAATAGACTAATTACAGGATTACTCAAGTTGTAAATATGTGCTAACCTTTCTATACACTAACCGACACGTAATGTGAAAAGTTCGGGTAAAGTCTTGATGCCATAAATATTCCAGTTAAAACAATGAACAAATTCTTAATTGGTTTAGATACCAATTAATTTCGATTATGTTTATCATTAAGTATTATAATAAAAAGGCAAATTGGGAAACACGCCATATAAACTATCACATTAACTTTTATCGTTGACTGCGATATATACCTCTAATAACAAGAAAACCTAAAAATATCCATATGTATTTTAATTAGCAAGTGTAGGTTTGTACTTTCAATTTGTCGATTTAGTCCAATCTTATAGGAACATAAGAATTGCATTAACTCGAGTATTAAGTTAAGATAATGATATGAATCTCTACCTAAAAAACAACCCTGACTTTGCTTGCAAGAACTAACTAGAATTAAACAAATTAAACTTGTACGCTAGTGGCGCGTTTACAGTTACTGTACAAAATAAAGGCAACAGTAGTATACCGCAGTTCAAAGTCATAAATCGATTGAGAGAAAACTAAAGATTCTACAGTGACGCTCGAATAAAAAATAATTAAAGGCAAATTTGACAAGACGATGGGAAAATACGAAATAAATCATACACAAAAGGTGAATTTTTGTATTTGGTAATAAAAAATCATAAATAAAAACATCGACAAATATCTTAAGTTGGAAGTTGCATTATATATTCAATGTTAAAGATATATGCATTGGTTAAATTCTAGATTTATTCTGAAGTTCTGTGACTTAAATTTGTATGTACCTCAATTTGAATTAGGTTAAAAATTGATGTAACTTTTGAAAGGACTCTTTGTTTTTATCGCACGAAATATCAATTGTATTGTCGTAGCAACAACTTATAGTGCACACCATAATCCTTTTCTTGATTGTGACATTTTGAAAAGAGAGTTCACACGTAATTCGAATTCGATTCTCATGAACTAATTCGAATTAGTTTAATTCGCATTCGAAACGTTAAACGTGCTAACGTCAATTCTAATTCGAATTGCAATGCGCGTCAAATTCGCTTTACTGTCCTAACGACTTTTACTTTTAATTCGTATTAACAAAAACGTCAAACTCCCCGGCAGTTCCAGTTCCGATCCGAATACGGGTCCGCATACTACTCTACATTATGATGGAGTAAAGGAAAAAAGTTCTGGAACGGAAACGATCACTGTACGGAGTTTGCAAAAACGTAGTTCTAATGCGAATTAATTAATTCGAATTAAAATAAGAAGAGTGTGTGGACGCGATAAGCGAATTCGATTCGCATTCGATTCGTATTCAATTCGTATTCAATTCGAATTAATGTACGTGTAAACGAGGCATGCATGTATTGTTTCTATTTAGATTCTATTTAGTGTTCTGAAGACTGTTGTTTGATTTTTGTCGTTTTACGGGTTTTGTCATCGTGATGTCGGTTTCTCTTCTTTCCTTTATATATATATGTGTACAGATATCATACTTTTAAATGAGGAAATGGTGTCAGTAGTTTAACTTCCATGCACTAAGCCAAAATTGAGGTTGTGAGTTCGGACCCAATTGTGGCAAGTTCAATCAACTCTAGTTTTAGGGATTTGTCGGTTTATTTTTTTCTGTCGAAATCGGTGCATCCCAGCTTCTTACATCGATGAGAATGACAACCACGAGATAAGGTGGCACGGTAGTATTTGCATTCCAGAAGTTAGGTTGCTACTTAGGTAAATGTATCTAAACAGTATGATTGAACAAAAAATACAGTATCAACTGAACATATTTTCCCAAATGGGATGAGTCAGGTGTAGAAAAATATGAAAAATTTTTACATACAGATGAAAATGAATTTTTGAGAATTTTTTTAAATTTTGTATTCACTGCACCATAAAAGACCTAAAATTACTGGTGGCCTTAGGTTTTTAAAAATAGCAAAAAAAGTAAAAAATAGTAAAATGAAAGTACTTCAGTTAACTGTGAATGTATTTTTTGGAGTGTTAGAAAGTGGTGAAAATTCTTTAAAGGCTTTCATTATCCCTTATGGGCCAGGAAATACGACCGTGCCCCCTTAACCTCTGTAGTGAAAGCGGCTTCGACACACCAAAGATCAATACAAAAATATTTTCAGTAACATTTTATCTCATACTGTATTTTACACGAATAACTCTACTCAGTAATTTTAAGTATTATAATCATGCGATACCTATATAGAAATTATGTACATTGTAATTTGATATAATTATAATGAATAAAACGCAAATAGAAACTACTAAGTAGTGTACTTACTGTTATACAAGCTGAAGATCTTTAACAAGTTTTTGAATTAACTCTAGTTCTGCTGTTTATTCAATGAAATAGCTATCTGTTATGAGTTCTCTTGATAAAATGTCTGCGATGGCATTTCACAGTTTGTCAATTATCATCATTAGCATTAAATCTCGTTAAGTAAAATGCATAATTTGATATTTTCCCCATCGAATATGATTTTAACATTAGGGAACGACCATTTGATATTCCGGGGGGGGGGGGGGGGGGGGGGGGGGGCAGGAGGATTTGTTTTTGATCGGTTATTTATAATACATGTTGTATAGTCAAGTTATTGTGTACCATTTAATCAAAATTAATCATTATCCCCTGCAGAAATTTTAAGATTCAAGATTTTATTCATAACCTCAGACACATACTTGTGTACAAGAGGACAATATATACAAACATATTAAGATAATACATAGCGAGACAGGACAAACGAAACACAAATACATAGTATATTATAAAAGACAATTGGTATAATTAGATTAAGTATTTTATACTTTTCTTCATGAAATGAGTTATTTAAATTCCAAACCAATATACATGTATTGCATATATACATACATACATACAGACATACATAGTATTAAAGTTTGGTATTACCTAGCCTCTTTCAAAAGTACTGTCAAATTAACATATTTCTCCGAGCAGAGCGAGGCAAAAAAAATTTTGAAGGGTTTTGGAACCGCTGAAGGCACAAGAAGCTATAGACCTGCTGAGTTATTTATTTTTGTGATTATCAAGGCTGAGTTATTTATTTTCAAAATCCCCCCCCCCCCCCCCCCCCCCCAGAATATCAAATGGTCGTCCCCTTATAACAAAATTATTAAAAATTATTAATTTTTATATTGCGTACAAATTTCCGCATTTGAATTGTTAGGCAATATCACGAAGTATCAAATTTCCGATAGTAAGTAAACGATCAAACATTTAGATAAATGATCATTCTATTATAAATCACCAAGGACGTGTCCCATCATCCATCAGTTTATTTATGCCCATAAATACGATTTTCACATGCAAGAATCCGCAAAGACATGACTTAAACTAAAACAAGACAGACGAAAGGAAAGATAGTAACCATGGAAACGGTCTACCATAAAACGTCTCATCAACAGGTGCATAAAAAGAACACGGTGGCAGTTTATATAACACAAACAAACCTAAAGACTGAGCATACGAACCCCACCGAAACTGGGATGAAGTCAGAAGCTCCGAAAGAAAGAACAGACCCTGCTCCACATGTAGAATCCGTCGTGTTGCTCATTTAGTTTAAAGTTGTAGCTCAGTCTAATTTGATGATGTCAGAGAGAAATAGGACGGACGGGATTATGGTAACGACAACTGGAGCATATTCGTCGAAATATTTGAATGAGGTTCCAAAATAAACCATCTCGTGGTGGAGTCCTTAAAATTGTCGAAGGATCGAGGACCTCAACTACACTATTCAATATAAGCAGCTACCTTCAATCAAAGAAAGAATGATAGGAAATGTAATATCTGAAATATGTTATCAAGTAGTTAATATGCAGTTCCATATGCAGGGGATACAGAAAATTCACATGTTGCTACATCGAAATTCGAAGCCTCATAACTTGAAGCTTAAATCATCACTTTTGTCGTAAAGTTTTGTTGTCAACCTAGTATCCTCATTGTCAGTTTCAAGATGTAAATTCGTGGTTCACATTTCTTCAAAAAAAAAATCCACAATAGTTGGTCAACAGTTGTAGTTTGTATCTTGATATTGTTACCATACCAAAAGTATGTACAAAAATAATCAGAATTGTAAATTAGAACAATCTAATTAAAATATTGATCTTTGATTACGTTATACTACATATGAGTATAACGTAATCAGAGATCAATATTTTAATTAGATTGTTTTTCGTCCTCGTTAAATTTCGCACCAGTTGGTTTGTCAAAATCTAACAATAATAAAAAGAAAGTTCTTTATGCATACTTAAAACGAACTGTGTTCTCCCTATTAAAGTATGTAACAAAAATCGACAACATTGTTATAATTTTATCTCTGATGAACCTTTAAATGAATGACGAATGACAACATTGTCATTTTTGAATGACATATAAACAGCGTGGGAAAGATAAATTAAATACACTTTCGTTTCTCGTTTTTTGTTTTGTGAAATGAAAACACTTTCATTTTTCAATTTTAGTTTTTGAGAAATCAAATATGAAAAATGAAAATACTTTCGTTTTTTGTTTTGTGAAATCAAAAACGAAAAACGAAAACACTTTTGTTTTTCATTTTGGTTTTTAAGAAATCAAAAACAAAAAATGAAAATACTTTCGTTTTTCGATTTTTGTTTTGTGAAATCAAAAACGAAAAACGAAAACACTTTTGTTTTTCATTTTGGTTTTTAAGAAATCCAAAACGAAAAATGAAAACACTTTCGTTTTTTGTTTTTTGTTTTTGATATTTCAAAACGAAAAACGAATGGACGCAGATATACAAGGACCTGGTCGCACTACCGATAACATAACTGATTTAAAATTTAGATTTTAAATCCTATTATCTTAGATGCTCATAAAAAATAACAAGATTGTTATTGGCAGGAAATGACCACAGCATTTATTAACAGATATGATATATGTACTATTATATGAAATGCAATTTGTGATACATGTAGATCTATGAACTAAAATTAACTGATAAAAATGCATATGACTTGTGTCTTTGAAAATTTTATATGATGATCGCCGAATATGGTTGAGGTGGCAGACCATATATGAAAAGGGGAAGTTCAAGATAATCTATTAACCCTGGAAATCAGAGGCTTATGCTATCATACGATTACAATAAGTCTGTAAACTGCAAATATGTTATCTAAGCGCAGCGAAATCTGCCAAATTGGCGGTGTTGCGACAATTTAAGCCTACAGTTAAAAATAAAATTTGGGGGAGCTGCACATAGCCGTGTGCCATTTCAAGCAAAATTTGATTAAAATAATTTTATGATAAATGAATATGCCATTATATGGTATAAACTGTAAAATAACAAGTTACTATTTGCATTATTTATCAAACAGCCTCAATAACGCCGATGTTTCGTTTAACTGTTCACTAAGATCATATATAGGCATTTATTACTGACATTGAGTCAACTATAAAAATTCAAAGCATGGAATAGTCGTTTGGAAAAGTAATGCCACCCGTGAAATAATTGTTTCTAGGTCTCCCTGTATTAAGTTCAGAAAAGAAAAAAAAAACTTAAAAAAAACATTTCTTATCTTTGTTAATCTTCTGCTAGAAACTCGTGTTTAGCTTTTATGTAAGGATATCGAATGTACAGAACATCCTCCATGCTTTGTCATGTGGACACTAATGGAGCTGTTTAACCGACGCCTGCACTTATCCATACATTACAATTCCCATTGTTTGAATACCGCCATTGCAGTCTTGGCAATAAAACTTGAGACCAAATCAAAGTTGTATCAGGCAATTCATTATATAATCTTGGCATTAATTTAACAAGCTGATAATGAAGGTAACCTAGTTTGATATATTTTATATATCCTTTCCCCAATGTTCACCATAATATAGCTGGGAGGATCTTCAAAGATTTGCATTGTTCTAAAGCGATTCTTCATCTTAGAGAGTTAATCCACCGGTAAAAAAAAAAAACCTATTCAAAGCCAAATTAGCTCCTCCCGGGCGTTGTTTTGCTTCCACAATCACATTCTTAATAATTGACGACCTAACAATCCAAACCCTTATAGGAAAATCAGCAATATACAAAAAATTAAACGGGAATTCTTATATGTAACGCAATATGCACCCGCTTTCAAAAGACCTAAATCTTTTCATCGGATAATCCAGCAACGACACAAGCTGTCTTCATACATAGATTCAGGAAGATGTGGTATGAATGCAAATGAGAATACTCTCAATCCAAGTCACAATTTAGAAGTAAACAATTATAGGCCCATACCTATTTTGAATGACGAACAACGAGAATGTTTAATACCTAAAGCATGTAGAGATATTTTGAGTATTGCAGACAATTAGCGTAACCAGCAAAATACAAAATAGCGGTCCACCTACTACAAGTCTATTTCGCAAATAGCAAAGCAATAAAACAACTGGACGAATACATTTGTCTAATTGCTCAGGAATGTGTATAGTTAACCCTCTACCAAACAAATGAATTTCTACATATTTCTTGTAAATTTTGACATCATTCTTGTTTATTAAAGCATGATTTGTAGAACATGCATTGCTCATATTTTGAACTGTCAACTCTCCAACCATAAAAAGACCATGAAAAGCCGAGGCAAAAACCGCCTGGAGTAGCCTAGCTTTGTATGCAGAACTTCATATACCTGATAATATTGACAAAATACGACGCAATATCTCTCTTAAAAAGTCAGCCTAGTGTCCATATGAGGCAACCTTGAACGCCCAAGACCATCGCTTCCGATAAATTTTGAGTAAAGTCTTCATAATCATTCAGCTTGAAGAGACATGTATTGTCGAAATGCGCATCTGGTGCAAGAAAATTGGTACCGTTTATTTTATTACTACCACTGGGTCGATGCCTCTGCTGGTGGACTATTAGTCCCCGAGGGTATCACCACCCCAGTAGCCAGTACTTCGGTACTGGCATGAAAATACGGATTTTTTTGTGTTATTAAAATTTACTGTTACAAAATGATAGAAATTATTATAAATTAAGGAATGTATCTCCCTCATGCAAAGCTCTGGTTCCTTTCACGGATTTGGCTATACTTTTTGGACCTTTTGGATTATAGCTCTTCATCTTTTATATAAGCTTTGGATTTCAAATATTTTGGCCACGAGCATCACTGAAGAGACATGTATTGTCGAAATGCGCATCTGGTGCAAGAAAATTGGTACCGTTTATTTTATTAGCTTAGTGTAGATGCTTAAGCCTGATCAATGTGTACGAATTAATTGTTGAATGAGCGAATCCTAACTTATACATAGATCTATATACAATAAAGGCAACAATGTCCTGCAAGGACGTAAGCCATACTTTTGCAAGACCGAAATCTTTCCTAAAACTGTTTAACAAATTTAAAGCCCGGGTATACAACTTTTCTGTACTAGTAACTACCGAATTGTTTATTTGAAAGTCTATTCCAGTTTCGAAATGACCATATGAAAGTCCATAGGAATGTCTGATATAATATGCTTCCAGACCCAATGTACGGGAACGATTCACCCGAAAACGAGACAAAGAATTTGTATCTGCATTACTTGAGCCTGGAATATGCAACGCTACTATCTGAATATATTTGCTCATTAATAACAATACTAGTGGACGAATTAACATCCTTACTAACTTCGATTTTGATATTTGCTTGTTAATTATCAAATCTTTTGCTTGGTTTAATCTATTCCTAATAAACTTGACCTTCATATTCTAACCTTAAGCCAAAAGCAAACCCCTCAAGACGGAGCTAGACATCTACACTATTTGTATAACCCCCAAGTTACGTTCTTTTAATGTTTTTAATTCAGTTGTGTTTATTGGAGTCCACCCTTTATCTCATAGATGATACATCAGTTTGACCTCGAAATCAATACAATCCAAATTCTATACAAAATTAAATAAAAGAAAAATATCACAAAAATTTCTCAACTTGATATCTCTTTAAGATCAACGGTTATTGCATTTTGCTAAAAATTCACTTCATATATTGCCAAGTATACGAGTTCGTATTGATGGGATACTGCAACGAGTTGCTAAAACGTGCATGAAATCTCGGTCTAAACTGAGGCCTAGGTTGCTTGAATCTTACATTTTCGCCTGCCTTATTAGGAAAACAGTCTCGTATGGGGCACTGAATCATAAATGGGTGCTGATCAAAGCATCTTAAACAAGAATGAATATAAGCACATGATTAATTCACGCATGAACCTTGGTAATTGAATGCGTAACATTTAAAACGCATTTTAAATTATTAAAATTTAAATTTGCCATTACCAATATCAGACGGAGGATACATATTGAGCAGCCATAAGCCAGGGTCAACAAAAATGTAGTCAATTTTTTGTTGTATATATATATAAAAACCCCTTAACACCATAGTCAGGTGGTGATGTAAAGGGATTGTAAAAGCCTGACTACTGAAAAACAAATCAAAAAACAAAAAAAAACGGTCAACAACAGCCCAAGAACCAGCTGGATCTTGCGACATTCCGAGACGAAATTGTTCATCTCACGACTCCCACCCTAGTGCGCACTGCTTAGCGCCTAGCCGTATACTATGCTTGTACTTGAGTAAATCTTGAAAAACAGTCGAGTGAGCAGTAGTACAATATATACTACTATAGACTAAAAACGCATCTGTCCAGTTACCTATGGTGTAATTTTTTGTTGTTGCTGTCTTGGTTGTATTCCGAGGGAGGGGGAGTAACTGACTATATTTTCGGGTATAACTGTGCCGACAGCACTTTCCAAATCATACCGAAGACATTGAAACACATACCCTGTTCTAAATAGAAATATTGAAAAACATACCCTGTTTTAGACATGCTCAGAATTCGAAAATGTATACCTTGTTCTAGACAAGCTCAGAAAATGTATAGACAGAGACCTATATGTTCTAGACTAGTACAGAAATATATATCCTGTCACCAAACAATTTATTAATGTAAGCAAAAAAACATACTTGTGTCAATATCCAGTATCCAAACTGTTCTTTTTAATTCGATTGTTTAAAAATAAACTTGTGCTCGACAGCAGGGCATGAAAAAGCAACCCTGTTCTTATCAGCAAGACATGAAAAAGGGACCCTGATCTAACCAACAGGACGTAAAAAAACGACCTTGTTTTTGCGGCACATTCGTACCACTAAAAATATAGGAAGTAACCCCCCCCCCCCCCTGGGTTTGTATCAAAAGTTCCTGTGAAATAACGACTTTCTGATTATCCCCAGAAGAGGCCTGTGAATAAACTAATAGGCCTCACTAAACGGAGATGGGGTTTGAAAAACTGGAAAATTACCTGATTGAGTAATGGGTTCAGTAGAACTAGAAGTAGCGGTCGTGCTTACCGGAGCCATAGTCATAGACATAACCTCTGAACTGTGTAAAGTTGTTGCTACTGGATCCTCTATAGACCTGTTAACACCCGCATCTCCATCAATGTTTGAACGCAAAACAGTTCTCTTAGCCGATGTAGCCACATTGTCGCCTCTTTCTACCAGATACCCTAAGCATTTTAAACTGAAAAAGACATCTGGAAAAAGACATGCTATGATAAATTATGTAAATATGTATATCAATACATAAAATTTAAAACAATGCAAAAGAAACAAACAAAAAACAAAAACAAAACCCAACACATCTGCTGATTCTGCTGTGGCCGATCGTGTCTCAAAGCACGAGAAAAAGAAACAATAGAAGATTTGCCAATGGCCCATCCATCGTAAAACAAACAATATTTTCTGTATTCAATAATCCAGCCATCTTAACAATTAAACGTGCGTCTCTAATCATCCAAAATAATGCTAAATTAAGATGTATGTTCTAAATTTAAACTAATTCAAATTGTCAAAATTGCATATCGGAAATAAAATTTAGAAATAATTCGATGTAAAAATAAACTATTTTTTCTCGGAACGACGACAAAGCCTGACCATGCCGTCTGCTAAGAATCAAAATTGCGCCATGACCCTTTGACAATGGTATCCATCGAGTCAAAATAAACGACAATTAAATCCTTGATAAATATTATTTGAAACAGTTTTTAAAAAAATAAGGTTTTTAACAAGTTATGTGTCAGATTGGTGTAGATTTTTATGAAGATAAATCTATGGCTAAAAAAGCGTCTGCTTTTCCCAAAAGTCGATGTCAAAAAGAGAATTATGGGTAAATCAATCACTTGCAAAGATCGATAATCCCAACTAAAAACCAAATACTATTAACTGACGAAGTAATATAACGACGGACACAGTGGTATGAGCACTACCGATAACTGATTTAAAATTAAGATTTAACATCCTATTAATTTATCATTAATTGTCCCTTTCGTATGAATAAATCTTCCATTATCATTTTCCACTTCTAAAGAAATGTTTTTTAATTTCTTACTAACAAGAATAGCAACACCTTGACGGTTATTACCACTATTACAATAAAAAAAATATCTCCATCCCAAATAGTTTTATCTCTTTTAATTCGTTCTACAAACAAATCATTCCAAAATGTTGATTGTAAGCATATTATATCATAAAATCTATCATTACACAATGAAAAAATACAATTCCTTTTATCACTATCACAAAGTCCGTTACAATTAAGACTTATAACATTAAACATAGCCATTACTATATAAAATATATTAAGTATTATATAATATGTACATTCCATTTTTAATTGTTTCTATTTTTTTTCTGATCTGCCAACATAGCGGCCTTGACATTAACCTTAACTTTCAATGACTTTCGTCTTGCATTTTTTTAAACACACTTTTGCATTTTTCTTCTACACTAGCCCACTCACTTTCTTCATCAGTCATTCGGTCAGTGTCTATACTAATTTCGTCTAATTTACCATAAACACCATCATCTCCTCCCTGGCTGCATTTTTGTTCCAGAGAGGGGATGTTACTAATTTTTTCATCATTAACATTTGTTTCACATGAAACATTTTCATTCATAATTTCATTTGTACTTATTAACAATAAATTACATTTACTAATATTGCTATTAACAGTTACAATATGTCCTTCTGAAATCTGCTCACTGTCTTTATCCGTCATGTCGGTCGCGATCTTTGTCTTTACACCATTGTCGGTCGCGATCTTTGTCTGTTCACTATTGTCAGTCACGATCTTTGTCTTTTCACCATTTTTTGACGCGTTATCAACAGTTTCTGTAACATCATCCGCCATGGCTTCATCAGCGTCGGTATATTCATCCTCATCATCTTCATCTCCATTACCAATACCATCACCATCATTATCATCACCAATTTCTCCATTACCATCATCATCATCTCCATTACCATTACCATTATCATAAACGTCTTCTCCATTCCCGTCCTCAACATTAACTTCTAAATCCTCACACATGATATCACTTGTGTGTATATCGGCCACAACTGTTACGACTTTTGACTTTTTCGCATCATCACTGGTTCCCTGTTCCGAACTAATGACTGAGGGACCAAAATCTGACGTATTCGCACTCACCAGGTCATTTTCACTTTCTTCTAATTCTACATTGTTTTCTTCACTACTGGTGTTAATTTCTTGATATTTTCTTTTATTGTCAGAAACACTTCCCCAGGGTGTTTTTCTTTTTCCTTCGGGTATTTCACCAAATCCTTCTCCGAAATATCGCTTTCGTGTGAGATAATCACAATCAGTTTTTGTCCTTAGGCAACTCTTACACTTATTCTCTGAACAGTTTTTACTAATATGTCACTGAGTCAATCTAATTTAAAAACTGTGTTTTTTCAAGTCATCGTATATGTGCTTTTGTATATATTGCGTCAGAATGTGATAATATACATTAATATCGTTTTATTTTTTCAATTTTTTTGTAGAAAAAGACCATGTTTTGAATTTTTCGAAAAACTAAGGATTTTCTTATCCCAGGCATAGATTACCTTAGCCGTATTTGGCACAACTTTTTGGAATTTTGGATCCTCAATGCTCTTCAACTTTGTACTAGTTTGGCTTTATAAATATTTTGATATGAGCGTCACTGATGAGTCTTATGAAGACGAAACGCGCGTCTGGCGTACTAAATTAAAATCCTGGTACCTTTGATAACTATTGTCACCCGGGATGGGTGAGAAAACGTACCCTTTGGATGACAATTATTCAAAGGAACAAACAGTTCGTGTGAATGTTGGAAGTACTTAATTGATTTCCCCAGAATTAGTGATAGATGAAATTGAGAAGAAATGTGGAGTAGGATCTGTTTTAGCGTGTGTTCCAAAGAATGATAACAACTATGAAGTAGTAATGCGGGAAAGGAGAAATGTTGGAGAAATATCAGGAGACAGTATGTTGATACAAGGTAAATCATTTAGTGTAAATGAACTGATTTCTGTATTTAGAATTGTTTCAATTTTTAATATGAGCATGTACGTAACAGATGAAGAAATAATTGATAGATTTGATAGAATGGGTGTTGAAATAGTAACTGACATTAGGAAAAGAAAAATGAGCAGCAGATCGAATGTGTATGATGGTACTAGGATTTTTAAAGTAAAATTACCACCTACACTTGCCTCAATACTGTATTCTATGAAATTTACAGTTAGCGGGAAGGAAACAGCATATTATAGGGTTATTCATAATGATCAGGTTAAAGTTTGTTCTGGCTGTAATAGTGCTGAACATTTGTATGAAGATTGTCCAGATTTTAAATGTGTCAAATGTGGTCAACAGGGACATATTAGTAAAAGCTGTTCAGAGAATAAGTGTAAGAGTTGCCTAAGGACAAAAACTGATTGTGACTGTCTCACAAGAAAGCGATATTTCGGAGAAGGATTTGGTGAAATACCCGAAGGAAAAAGAAAAACACCCTGGGGAAGTGTTTCTGACAATAAAAGAAAATATCAAGAAATTAACACCAATAGTGAAGAAAACATGCAATGCAGAATTAAAAGAAAGTGAAAATGACCTGGTTAGTGTTAGTCAGATGTTCGTCCCTCAGTCATTAGTTCGGAACAGGGAACCAGTAATGATGTGAAAAAGTCAAAGGTCGTAAAAGTTGTGGCCGATATACACACAAGTGATATCATGTGTGAGGATTTAGAAGTTAATGTTGAGGACGGGAATGGAGAAGACGTTTATGATAATGGTAATGGTAATGGAGATGATGATGATGGTAATGGAGAAATTGGTGATGATAATGATGTTGATGGTATTGGTAATGGAGATGAAGATGATGAGGATGAATATACCGACGCTGATGAAGCCATGGCGGATGATGTTACAGAAACTGTTGATAACGCGTCAGAAAATGGTTAAAAGACAAAGATCGCGACTGACAATAGTAAACAGACAAAGATCGCGACCGACAATGGTGTAAAGACAAAGATCGCGACCGACATGACGGATAAAGACAGTGAGCAGATTTCAGAAGGACATATTGTAACTGTTAATAGCAATATTAGTAAATGTAATTTATTGTTACGTACAAATGAAATTATGAATGAAAATGTTTCATGTGAAACAAATGTTAATGATGAAAAAATTAGTAACATCCCCTCTCTGGAACAAAAATGCAGCCAGGGAGGAGATGATGGTGTTTATGGTGAATTAGACGAATTTAGTATGGACACTGACCCATTAACTGATGAAGAAAGTGAGTGGGCTAGTGTAGAAGAAAAATGCAAAAATGTGTTTAAAAAAAATGCAAGACGAAAGTCATTGAAAGTTAAGGTTAATGTCAAGGCCGCTATGTTGGCACATCAGGAAAAAAAATAGAAACAAATAAAAATGGATTGTAAATATTATATAATACTTAATATATTTTATATAGTAATGGCTATGTTTAATGTTATAAGTCTTAATTGTAACGGACTTTGTGATAGTAATAAAAGGAATTGTATTTTTTCAATGTGTAATGATAGATTTTATGATATAATATGCTTACAAGAAACATTTTGGAATGATTTGTTTGTAAAAAGAAATAAAAGAGATAAAACTATTTGGGATGGAGATATTTTTTATAGTTATAGTGGCAGTAACCGGCAAGGTGTTGCTATTCTAGTTAGTAAGAAATTAAAAAACATTTTTTTAGAAGTGGAAAATGATAATGGAAGATTTATTCATATAAAAGGAACAATTAATGATAAATTAATTGACATTTATGATATATTTGCACCAAATAATGTAAATGAAAGATATGAGTTTTTCTTAAAGAGTAAACAAAAAAATTAGTAAAGGAAAATATGTATTAGTTGCTGGTCATTTTAATACTACATTATCCAGTTTAGATAAGAGTGGGGAAACCCTGCATTGTAATGATAAGGCTGTAAAATCCTTATGTAATTTTATGCAAGAAAAAGATTTATATGATATATGGAGGAATAGAAATGTTAATACAAAAGTTTTTTCTAGAAGGGTTTTTAACCCAAAGCAGAATAGACTATTTTCTAGTGTCATTAGTTTAAAATCATGTATTAAGAATATTCATTATAAGGATACTAGTTTAAGTGATCATAGTATCGTCAGCATGAAGATATTTTTGTAATGTAGAAAAAGGTCCAGGTGTGTGGATTTTTACAAGATGAATTATTTATTGATGAAATGAAGAGACTATTTGCAGAGGAAATTGGGTCAGATTTTTAGGTGTCAAATCCTTTAATTTGGTGGGATAATTTAAAATTTACAATTAAAAGATTAAGCCAAATTTATGGCAAAGAAAAGCAAAAAGATTTAAACAGGGACTACTATAAATTGCAGAACAAATTTCAAGAATTATCAGTAAAATCAGAACTTTTAGCATTAGGAAAAAGGAAAATTTGTTCAAATGATTTAAAAATTTTTGAAAATAAAAGAATGTGATGAAGTCTTACAGTTATTAGGAATATAGGTTTGAAAAAATAAAACACTATGTGAAAATTTGAATTGGGAAGGCAAAGTACAATCAATTACAAAAAATTCTGATTTTTTTGGAAAATGAGGCTTTAAACTCTTCATGGAAGAGTAAGTGTTATTAGTGCCTTACTTATGAGTAAACTGTGGTATACATTAATGGTTGTAAATATACCTGAAAAGTATTGCATACTTATAAAAAAGAAATGTTTAGAATTTGTATGGAATAATAAACCTCCTCTTGTAGCATATGAGGTTATTATAAATAAAGTAGTTGACGGAGGATTGAATTTTCCTGATATTATGCAGAAAATGTATGCTTTTAGATTAAAATATTTGAGTAGACTGTTGGATGAAAATTATTGTGCTATATGGAAACAAACTTGTTTTTATTTCTTTTCTAAGTTTGAAAATATGAATCTTGGAATTGAACTTGTATTATGTGATCTCCGAAATAGAAAAATAGATGCGTTACTAGAATGTTATCAAAGTCTGATTTTGGCATGGCAAAGTATTTGTGATAATGTAGATATTGAAGTTAATTCAGAAATGTTTTTGATATTCCGCTATTTCTAAATTCAAATATTACATATGGTAATAAAATGTTATATCTTAAGACATTTATTGAAGCAGGTGTATGTAAAATTAAAGATATCGCATATGAATGTAAACCAGGTTTCTTGAAAGAAAATTATATTCAAGAAATTGTATTAGAAAAATTTCCGGAAGTTTCGGAAAATGAAATGTTACATGCAGTTAGAAATGTGCTAGAAACAATACCTGATGAGTATAAAGTGTTAGTTGAAGCAAATGTACATATTAGTAAAACTCCTGTGTTAAAACCTATGATTAAAGATGGCGTCCAAATTTGTTCACTTCCATCCACGACGAGTTTTTATTATCAAATGCTTGTATCAAAGCTTTCTAGAGAACCTAAATTCAGAAATGTGAATTGAACGTTTGATCTGGCTTATAGCACAGGTCAAAAACATTGAGTTCAATGAGAAAAATATTGCTCTCAAATTCAAAAACCCCATAGTGAGATTCGAACTGCGGTCCTCGGTATTCACTGTCTGGCCGTCAGCCGACTGAGCTATGGCGACAGAATAGTTTCAGACATCAGAATTGTATACTTATATCTAGTCGTAACATTCGACCGTCAAAAGACATGCAAGTGCTTCGTTTTGGTTATTTAGCTTCATGACAAATTGCAGGTCATTGGAAATTCTGTTTTGTTAATTCATCTACTAGTATCAATAGATATATTCCGAGAAACAGAAATAGTAAATATGATTAGATAACACAATAGGAAGACAAATCGATGGATCAACATAAAATCGACCGTGTCGTCTCATACTTAGGTCAAATGAAACAGTAGCAACTGCATAATGTCTAGAATGCCATTTTTTCTCTGTCTATTGGTGTGCACCTGTATATACTTGCCCATAGATCACGGAAGAGTAAGTCTAGATATAAATATTGAATATTTCAAATCATTTATCATGGAGCCTTCATAGCTCAGTTGGTTAGAGCGCCAGTCTAGTAAACTGGAGGTCGAGAGTTCGACTCTCTCTGAAGGCTACTTTCTTGTTGTCATTTTCTGTTAGTTAGTCTCATATACACTTACTCTTAATTTATCCCCCCTATTCCTGACAACATTAAGAACTTTCATAAATTACATCTCGATTAGTTACACTGGTTTGTAGGCCTACTAAGCAATCATTTGAATGGTTAAAACACTATTCATTGGAATTGCTTTATTTGAAAATAAATTTTTGAATAGCGGATAACAAGAAGTCGAAGATGAATAATTTCTACCGAAGGCTTGGCTCGGGGATACTAAAGGTGAACAAAGTTATATCGCCTGAGGTTATTGTCACTTGAAAATCTACGGGCAAATTCAGAAATGTGAATTGAACGTTTGATCTGGCTTATAGCACAGGTCAAAAACATTCAGTTCAATGAGAAAAATATTGCTCTCAAATTCAAAAACCCATTGTGAGATTCGAACTGCGGTCCTCGGTATTCCCTGTCTGGCCGTCAACCGACTGAGCTATGGCGACAGAATAGTTTCAGACATCAGAATTGTATACTTATATCTAGCCGTAACATTCGAAAAATATCCATGCGTATGTCAATGTACAGAATGTGATCAACCGTTAAAAGATTGTATGTGAATGGTAGCTAATGACAATAATTCAGAAGATATTATACAAAGAAGACCAGATGAAAATCGTGTAGATGATGAGGATACTGAAACCGTGGTAAAGTCTATTGTAAGTGAAAATCTACATGACAATGAAATATAAAATTGAGAATGGAAATGGGGAATGTGTCAAAGAGACAACAACCCGACCAAATGAAAAAAACAACAGCAGAAGGTCACCAACAGGTCTTCAATGTAGCGAGCAATTCCCGCACCCGGAGGCGTCCTTCAGCTGGCCCCTAAACAAATATATACTAGTTTAGTGATGATGAACGCCATACTAATTTCCAAATTGTACACAAGAAACTAAAATTAAAATAATACAAGACTAACAAAGGCCAGAGGCTCCTGACCTGGGACAGGCGCAAAAATGCGGCGGGGTTAAACATGTTTGTGAGATCTCAACCCTCCCCCTATACCTCTAACCAATGTAGAAAAGTAAACGCATAACATTACTAGTACGTACATTAAAATTCAGTTCAAGAGAAGTCCGAGTCTGATGTCAGAAGATGTAACCAAAGAAAAAAAAATGACAATAATACATAAATAACAACAGACTACTAGCAGTTAACTGACATGCCAGCTCAAGACTTCAATTAAACTGACTGAAAGATTATGATTTCATCATATGAACATCAGGCACAATCCTTCCCGTTAGGGGTTTAGTGTCATACCATCATAACATATATGAGAAGAACATAACCCGTGTCATGCCAACAACTGTTTTTAGAATAAATGTGTTTAGTTCCGACGCAAAGACCTTATCAGTGACTCAATATTAACGCCAAAATATGCAATCTTTAATGACTTGACAACAGTATCGTAATTATATCCCTTCTTAATAAGTCTATTCAAAGGTTTTGTAAGTTTCTGAGGTGAATACTGACACCTTTGTGCTTTATAAAGAAAATTTCCATAAAAAATTGGATGTGAAATACCTGAACGTATAAGAAGTCTGCATGTTGAGCTATATTTACGAATGATGTCTTTATACCGATGATAAAATTTAGTAAATGTTTTGACTAGTTTGTGATATCGAAAACCCTGGTGTAATAATTTTTCAGTAATACATAAATTTCTCTCGTTAAAATCTAAAACATTGTTACATACACGAGCGAATCGTACAAGTTGAGATATATAAACACCGTAAGATGGTGACAAGGGAACGTCACCATCTAAAAACGGATAATTAACGATAGGAAATGAAAAATCATTCCTTTTATCATAAATTTTAGTATTCAGCTTTCCGTTAGGGATATAGATATCAAGATCGAGGAAAGGGCAGTGGTCATTGTTAGTATTAGCTTTATTTAAAGTAAGTTCAGCAGGATAAATTTCATTAATATACATACTGAAGTCGTCATTATTGAGAGCCAAAATATCATCCAAATATCTAAAAGTATTATTAAATTTGTTTATCAGATGTTGTTTTGATGGGTCTTTGCTTATTTTTGTCATAAATTGTAACTCATAACAATACAAAAAGAGGTCCGCAATAAGTGGTGCACAGTTAGTCCCCATTGGAATTCCGATAATCTGACGATATACGGAATCCCCAAAGCGAACAAAAATGTTATCTAGTAAAAATTCAAGCGCATATATAGTATCAAAGCATGTCCAATTAACATAGTTTTTTTGTTTATTGCTACTAAAAAATGACCTAAAAGAGTTTGAACATATATATTCACATTCTGATTTTTTGAATGCCCATTTAATTAGGTGTGTGAATTTTTTCTTAATGAGAATGTGAGGCAATGTGGTATACAGGGTAGAAAAATCAAAACTTTGAACAGATTCAAAATCACCAATATAAGCATGCAATTTATCAAGTACTTCCAACGAGTTCTTGACACTCCAAAAGTAATTTATCCCACTATTTTCGAAGGCCTTATTTGAACAATTTATTATAAGGTTTTTAATTGTACCAAGTGTGCTGGTAAGAAGAATAGACAATTTAGTAGTTGAACAATGGCTTGAAGACGAAATAAATCTATATTTGTAAGGGGTTTTGTGTAGCTTCGGAAGCCAATACATAGTTGGGACTTTCATTGTATTTGGCTCTGCTTGTAAAGCGGTGGCTAAAAGTTTATGTTTGTTACAGATTTCGTTTTCTGAAAATGGAGTCAGTTGGAATGTTGGTGAATTGTTGATTTCCTTTTTCAGAACCTCAATGTAAAATTTACGTCAAACAATAATAATATTAATAGCAGCTTTATCGGCCGGGACAAAAACAAATTCCTTGGCTAGTTCTTTTAGTTTATGTTTGATACGAGAAATAGGTTTATTGTGGTTATTGTTAATAGTAAAATGTTCTTTAAAATGTTGAATACGTATATCAACTATCTTCATTACTGAATTAAAAAAAGAGTCCAAAGATTTTTTGTCAGCTTTTTCCCGTTTTATCCATTTCATACAGTAAGTATGGAGTGAGTCGTGGATGATATTACGACACTCATTTCAATTAATAATTGACGGGGGACGATATTTAGGTCCTTTACTGAGGAATGATTTTAACTCTCGGTCTTGAACGATGTTAATATCTCCTGTTATAACATGGGAAATGGGTCCATAAATATATTCGGAATTACTGCTATTGCATGAAGTAGGTGTATGTTCACTGATATTAACATCTTTACACAACTGACTATAATTAAACACAAATTTCCGGGTAGATTTCTTGTAAATATAACAAATAAGAGGTAGATCAGTATTGTCAAAATATCCAGGAATTTGTTCTTTAACAGAATGGTCGTTAAATATACCGGCAATATTTACAAAATCAAAGCCTTTATTGACATACTTAATTTTAATAAAATGTTTTTTATGATCTTCAGGGCGATCAATTTTGGGAAATAATTTAGAATAACAATATGCCATAATAATTTGAACAATTTCATACTTAGGACTGCTATATGAAATAGTGTTGCAATCCTCCAAAATTTTATTTAACTTATTAACCGGTAACGAACAGAGTTTTGTTAACAGATAATGTCTGCCGTTGTTTTTTGAAATAGAAATTAGGTCCGAAATATTGGTATGATTGGCCCGAAATTTTCTTTGATTGCGATTTGTTCTACGACCGTGAGAACGGTTTTTACGAACAGTTTTAGAAACTATATCCAAAATGTTAACAGAGTTGGTTCTAGATATATTACCAATTCCCATGATATTATCATTTAGACCGAGAGGGTAAACTGTCTGTAATTTTTTAATTCAATTTAATTCAATTATTTTCCGTGATCGTACAAACTTTGAATGCGATTCACCAGGTATACCAAATGAAAACTGTATTGAAGATGAAGCAAAACAGGACAGTGAAGCAATTGGCTGGGTCAGACAATTTTCGAAAAACAGAAGTCTCAAAGATAACAATAGTAGAAGTAGAAGTGCACAATGAGCAAAATGGAGTTTAAGATGGTTTAGATAGGAAGCTATCGATTTAAGAAGATGGTATTGATGACAATAGCTCAATTGAAACTGATATAATTGAGATTGAAAGTCTTGTTGCTGGAACAGACAGAGAATTGAGTGAAGGTAAAAAGCTCAAGAGAGATGATGACATCACTCCTTCTTGCGATACTGTTGTAGGAGGGAGTGATGAAATTAATGATGTTGATATGGAGAATAGTCTCTCCTTGAATGACATAATTGGCACCCCGGTTGGTGATGAAGTAATCACCACAGAAGGTGCAAAAGAAAATGAAGAATTGTCTGTCTATTCTGGTGATGGGTATGAAAGTTCAGTAGAAATACTGGATACAAATAGTGATGTTGATGTTAAAAATGTGGTTAAATTAATTAGTGCTAAGCAAGCTCGAAAACTTAAAAAAAAAAGAAAAAAAAAAAAAAAAAAAAGAGAGAAAGCTTGAAAGGAGATCAAGGTTAAACCCTACTCATAATTTAGATGGTAAAGGTGTTAGATCTGTAGGTCAAAATTGTGAAAGTACTGAGATGTAAACAATGGATAAATATGTAATTTTATTTTATTTCATTTTTACAATGGTGCTTATAGTTCATTTAATTGTAATGGACTTGGATGTGTAAACAATTTTCAGAACTTTGTTAGTGTTATTGATGATAAAAAAAAATTAGCATTGCACTTTTACAAGAGACATTTTGGGGTATTAATTATATAGATAGTATAAAGCATTTATATCCAGGTAAAATCACTTGTAATAATGGTTTGAATTGTAGACAAGGTGTTGCTGTACTTTCAAATAATTATTGTAAAGATAAGATACAATTTGTTTATTCTGATGAAAAAAGTAGATTTTCACATGTTTCATTTCTTGAGAATGAAAAATTGAACATTGTTTATATATCGTTATATGCGCCAAATCCGATTACTGAAAGAACAGAGTTCTTTGAATTTGTTAAACTATAAACTATACCGAGAATATGGACTATTTAATTATTGGAGACGACTTCAATACTAGTTTGCCTGCATACGGGGTATATATCTCCCAATTGATACGATATTCCCGTGCTTGCATTTCCTATCATGATTTTCTTGATAGAGGTTTGCTGCTCACAAGGAAGCTATTAAACCAAGAGTTCCAAATGGTGAAGTTGAAATCATCCCTTCGTAAATTTTACGGACGCCATCACGAGTTGGTTGACCGTTATGGAATAACCGTTTCACAAATGATATCGGATATGTTCCTTACGTCGTAACTACAATCCCCTTCCCTTTCATGAATATGACCTACCGAATTAGACTATTTACCGGATTTGTAATCACTTAAGCAACACGACGGGTGCCACATGTGGAGCAGGATCTGCTTACCCTTCCGGAGCACCTGAGATCACCCCTAGTTTTTGGTGGGGTTCGTGTTGTTTATTCTTTAGTTTTCTATGTTGTGTCGTGTGTACTATTGTTTTTCTGTTTGTCTTCTTTATTTTTAGCCATGGCGTTGTCAGTTTGTTTTAGATTTATGAGTTTGACTGTCCCTTTGGTATCTTTCGTCCCCCTTTGTCTAATTTAGATCAAGTTGGTAACACAAAACATATTGTAGATGAACCATGTAGAAAATTATACCAAATAGTTAATGATCATAATCAGTCTATGGAAGAAGCGAATCGATAAAAACGTTTCTTATCACCAACCCAATAGTCAACACTTCGGTGTTGACATGAATATCAATAATGTGGTCATTTTTATTAATTTCCTGTTTACTAAACTTTGAATTTTTTGAAAAACTAAGGATTTTCTTATCCAAGGCATAGATTACCTTAGCCGTTTTTGGCACAATTTTCGGAATTTTGGATCCTCAATGCTCTTCAACTTTGTACTTGTTTGGCTTTATAAATATTTAAATATGAGCGTCACTGATGAGTCTTAATTATGTAGACGAAACGCGCGTCTGGCGTACTAAATTAGAATCCTGGTACCTTTGATAACTACTTATATGAAATAGCGATATTGTCTTATATCAATGAGTTGCATTGTGGGAAATTTCAGACGAGTGTTCACCTTTGTATGAAGAAAGGAAGATTTATCGGTAAAAAAGTAATGGCTATGCTTCTTAAAACAGGGTGACATGAAACGCGACAAACGTCTGCTGTATGATTTTCATGAATTATGTAATACAATAACAAGCAACTTATATAACAAGAGAAAGTAGACATGTTGATTAAATGAAACTTCAATGTACAATTTATCATTTGTAGATGTGCACATTCAACTAACATCATGTAGCAAAATTAGTGGAATGCAATTTCGATGAATTCCTTTTTTTCCTAGTCAAAATCACCTATAATTCAATGATACTGCTATATTTCATTATATCAATGCGATATTTTTCTAATATAATAGTGATGTGTTTTTAATACGAAAAATTTATGAATGCGTTTGTCAAGAAAACCAAAAACATACTTCACGCTTAGTTCATGACTGGTTAAATGTTATAGGCCAAATATCTCTAAACTTTCGTACCTGTAAGATCGTTTACATGTACTAATCATGTCGAAAAGTGTTGTCTGATCCTATCGGCAGTTGACAGTGTTAACAACCTGCGAACTCCATTGTTTTCGATCATATGGTTATACCGAGTAATTCTATTTTCAATGATGCTGCAATGGCGGAATTGAAATGTGGCTACTGTAAATGTCCTACCGACCTATTTGATTTTATCATAGGTCATGCTGTTAATATCCACATAGACATGGAAAGATCATTTCTTAAAAAGAAATAAACATTCCCACAAACAATCAAATCCAATACGGTTCCTTGAATACAATACACTTGAAAATGGATATTCAAATCGCAAAATGATTATTCCAAACAAAATAAATATACAAATACTGTTGTCCAGAACTTTGAGGCTACCATTAGTCATCCAAATAAAAAATAATTAAAACAAGTCATGAAAATCCAATTGAGCAGCCTCAGACTCTAAATAAAACAACTTCAGATACCTTGAATGAAAAAGTTGTCAACCAGAAGATGTATTTATCATTAACATAAACAAGATGTAAAATATTTCTTGTTAGATATCAAAGACCTTTCCCGTTGGCATTTCGATATCTGTATGAACATAACAAGCTCCCCGCTTGGACGCTTCTTTCGAGATGCTTTATCGTATCAGTTATTCCGTGATGTTGTTATCTAGTTCACTACTGAAAATGCAATGCGAAACAATGAAGTAGTCAGACGTTTTGAGGACTAGAAAGCAGTTATTTAAGGGAAAGCATTTTTTTTTTAGAATTTATAGATATAAGATGATGTAGTATGAGTGCCGATGAGAAAACTCTCAATTCATAAAAATAAAAGATAAAATAATTAAAGCATCACCTGAGGTGTCTAAAAAAACAGTCCAGGATCAGACGGACTTACGGTTGAGTTTTATTGTCATTTTTATGTTCCTCGTTATTCCCTGTCTGGCCGTCAACCGAATAAGCTACGGCGATAGAATAGTTTCAGACATCAGAATTGCATACTTATATCTAGTCGTAACATTCGACGGTGAAAAGACAAGTGAACCAGTAAATATGATAAGATAATACAAAAGAACGACAAATCGACTTATGAACCTGAAATCAACCGTGTCATACTTAGGAAAAAATAATCAAAAGCAACTGCATAATGTCTAGAATGCTATTTTGCTTTGACTTTCTCTCATTTCTTTCAAAATTTTATGGATAAAAATTTAATAGATAAAGGCTGTTTTCGGCAAAACCTTTCGGAATTATGGGTCTTCAATGCTCTTCAACTCCGTTCTTTATTTGGCTTTTTGAAATTGAAATCCTGGTATTTATTATGATTTGATTGCGAAGTTATTCTTTGTAAATAAAAAAAAAAAGCCAAGTACACATATTGCACCAACAGAGATAATTACGGCTTATCGAGTTGAATTCATTCTTGTATATATGTTAGAGAATAAAAGCCTCTCTGATTGTAGCTATACATGTATAAGGCTTGTTTGGTTCACTTATCAAGAACATGATAAACTGGTGTCTTGACAATTGATCAATTCATTGAAGGCTTTGGACTGTTTAGCAACGAAAGCAAGTACAAGTTGTGCATCCCCCTACATAAGAAAGTCTTAAAGCAATAGTAAGTAAAGGTGCGGCTTTTGTAGGATCCACTAGAGTGAGACAAATAAAGAAATCTAAAGAAACCAAATTAGATATTGTCTTATAAAGTTTGGACACTTTACAAATAATTGTTGGTTGATAAGGACCAGAACAGAAAAATCACAATAAATAAAGACAATTTGTTTATTTCATGCGTAGGATCAGAATTCGAGACCGATAGTACTGACGTGTGGTAATAGAAACAAATGTGTATCTACCAAAACAAGGAATTTTGATATCAGGGACCGGTCAAAATTTATTGTCACATAGGACCGGTGCAAAAAATAAAAACATTTAATAAAAGTTACAACCCTATGGCTTTTTGACTGAAAAAAAAATGATGTCCTATGCCAACTTAGTAATAAAAAAGTTGGTGTCCTATCCTACTTTTCCAATGTATTGTAAATAAAAGTACTCTTAATAGAGACATTTATCGTATGTTGTCTTTATAATATGATCAAAAGCAACAGTTTCATGTTTTATTTTGTTGATTCACATACAATTACAGGCATGGCATTATCATAAATTATACTATGAATAAAGCATTGAAAAAAACAAAGACATTGCATAATACAATCAAACCGCAAATAAGTGTTTGTTAAACTGAAAAATTAATGAAGCTGCATGTATCTTATATAGAATTTTATCAATACCTTTAAATATTAATTATAAAAACAAGCTCCAGGAGAAACATGAAACTGAATAGCATTTGGTTTAACTCTCTATATATATATTTTAACCTGAAGACCCATAGGTTGCCTTGGAATGTGTTTTTTATTAGGTATGATAATAATTGCTTTAACATTTTCCCATTTACAGAAAATGTACCTGATGTGACCCCCAAATGATTTTTGCTACTTTGTAGGTTGATGTAATGTACATGATGTACATGATGTATGTTTGTTGCACTTCTCCATATAAGTGAAATTAAATTTTACAGCAAAACAACAAAAAACTAAATGACATTGGGTTCAGTAAGCTTGATATATATCTAAGATAGCAGCAAAGTTTGATGAAAATCCAAGTTAAATTCAAAAAGTTATAAAAAAAATTAAAGTGTACTATCTCTATTTTGTTTGAACTGCAAATTCTAGCTTTTTTGACCTAGATTAATTTAATTCTTGAAATTGACTGCAATACAACAAAAAAACAAAATGACCTGGGTTTTAGTAAGCTTAATATATATCTAAGATAGCTGCATAGTTGAATGAAAATCCAAGTTGATTTGAAAAAGTTATTAAAAAAACTAAAGTGGACTATCTCTATTTTGTCCGTATTGCAAATCCTAGCTTTTTTTTTACCAAGATTACTTTAATTCTTAAATTTTACAGCAATACAACAAAAAAGTAAAAGAAATGGGATTCAGTAAGCTTGATATATATCTATGATAGCTGCATAGTTTGATGAAAATCCAAGTTGATTTGAAAAAGTTATTAAAAAAATTGAAGTGTACTATCTCTATTTTGTCCAAAATTGCAAATCCTAGCTCTTTTTTTACCAACATTACTTTGATTCTTAAATTTTACAGCAATACAACAAAAAAGTAAATGAAATGGGATTTAGTAAGCTTGATATATATCTAAGATAGCTGCATAGTTTGATGAAAATCCAAGTTGATTTGAAAAAGTTATTAAAAAAATTAAAGTGTACTATCTCTATTTTGTCCGAATTGCAAATCCTAGCATTTTTGACCTAGATTAATTTAATTCTTGAATTTGACTGCAATACAACAAAAAACTAAATGAAATGAGATTCAGTAAGCTTGATATATATCTAAGATAGCTGCACAGTTTGATGAAAATCCAAGTTAAATTTAAAAAGTTATAAACAAAATTAAAGTGTACTATCCCTATTTTGTCCTAATTGCAAATCCTAGCTTTTTCTACCAAGATTAAAATAATTCTTAAATTTTAAAGCAATACAACAAAAAAGTAAATGAAATGGGATTCAGTAAGCTTGATATATATCTATGATAGCTGCATAGTTTGATGAAAATCCAAGTTGATTTGAAAAAGTTATAAAAAAAATTAAAGTGTACTTTCTTTATTTTGTCCTAATTGCAAATCCTAGCTTTTTCTACCAAGATTAAAATAATTCTTAAATTTTACAGCAATACAACAAAACACTAAATGACCTGGGTTTTAGTAAACTTGATATATATCTAAGATAGCTGCATAGTTTGATGAAAATCCAAGTTGATTTGAAAAAGTTATTAAAAAAATTAAAGTGTACTATCTCTATTTTGTCCTAATTGCAAATCCTAGCTTTTTCTACCAAGATTAAAATAATTCTTAAATTTTACAGCAATACAACAAAAAAGTAAATGAAATGGGATTCAGTAAGCTTGATATATATCTAAGATAGATGCATAGTTTGATGAAAGTCCAAGTTGATTTGAAAAAGTTATAAAAAAAATTAAAGATGCTTATCTGAATTTTTCTATAATAATTTTTTTTTTTATATATTGTATATTATGTTATTTTAAGTTTTGTTATAAATGTTAAAAAATATTATTTCAAAGTAATCGTTTGAAAAAAAACTTGTGTCCTCTGGATATTATCTGTGAAAAAAGTGATGTCCCAACAAAAGTGATTCCGGAAAAAAGTATCTGTCCTACTGCACTTTGCACCGGTCCTATGTGATGATAAATTTTGACCGGTCCCTCAAGGCTTCTGTTAATGCTAAAATAGAATTGTTATTTCTGCCCTAAAATGTATAGTTAGAAAAAGAAGACTGAAAAGACAAAAAGTTATAGGAAAATACAATACATAGGTAAAATTTCTAAGCCTTTGGAGTTTAACAAATCGGATATTTTTGAAAGTTTCCTCTAAATTTTCCGAGCAAACAAAGGAGATAAAGAGAGAGACTCATTATTAAATTTTAAGATATATTTTGGCCTGATTTAAAATAATTCCATACTGAGAGTTAAGCACACCATATTAAATGGTGATGACAGATTCCGTCAGTAAGAGATTGTCTGAAAAAGAAATAAATGAATAATCCAAAAATTGGTAAAATGTTAAAAGATGATAAGTGAGTCTAGTAATAGTCTCTAGAGTTTTACTCTGTCCGGACAATGGTCAGACATGGCGGTTCTGTACTGACTATAGGGGTCTAACTCTCATGACTCGCAAGGATGGTTACCCTATGTACCTGGTATATACTTTTCCAATTTGTAAGAATAAATTGTTTAGTACGATCGACCTGGATTCCGGCTATTGGCAATGTTTAGTTGATGAAAACGAAACAATTTTTACTTGCCATTATGGATTGTTTCAAATAAAAATAATGCGTTTTAGCCTGTGAAATTTACCTTGTTGTTTTTGCAAGAATTATTAAAATCGTTTTAAAAGGCTATCGATTGGAAGATGTCTATGATATTTAGACGATGTAAAAAAAAGAATGGACTCTCTTATGAAAAAGGCCTAAGAAAACGTAGAATTTTTTTCGAAAGATTTAGGCAATATAATAAAAATGAAGAGGTGGTATGATTGCCAATGTGACACTTATACACCACAGTTCAAATGAAGTCGATGCAAGTAGTAGTTTACCGCTGTTCAAGAGGCATAAATTGATTTACTAATAACCATTCCGGGTCACAAACCAAAACCGAGGGAAACACATCAACTATAAGAGTGAAATAACGGAACAACAGCCGCACTGAACTGCTACACAAACAAACTCCACTGTACATAGAAACGGACTATTTGATAACAACTTCCATATTCCTGACCTGGTACAAGACTTTTTTATGAAACAAACAAAAGATTGCACATGGTATGGTATTTATTCATCCCTCATCCCTAACAACAAAGGCACTAGGAACAGATCTAAGAGTCTAAGTACAGATCTAGAGTACTCGCAGTTCCTGGGTTGGTTGACAACATCACCGTAAAAATTAGGATGTGGTATTCAGTTTGAAATCAGGTTTCTACTGGTACATCCAAACTTGCAGAGCAAATCTTTGTATCTATGGAAGATTTTATTAAAGGTCTTAAGTTATTTGTGGTAACAAAATCCATGACTTGATAATTTATTAGTTAGACATTGATTTAGTTCATTGCACTCCCAAACGTCACTACAGACACGGGCATAGTGAACGAGTTGTGATATACAAAACAAAGGAGCATTACCGTCCAATAAAGGAAAATTAATAATAGGGAAAAATCATTCCTTGTGTAGTAAATATTTGTGTAGAGTTTCTGGTGTAACACAGTAATATCTAAATCAAGAATAAGACAGTTATTGTTGTAAACACTTGATTTATTTAAAGTAGGTTCCTTTGCGTAAATTTCGGCAGTTTATGTTGAGAATTCTGGTTATTTAAAAAAAAATATCATCAAGTTAATATTAATTATTGTTGAATTTATCAATAAAATGAATATTTGAAATTAAAACCCAAGATATGTGTTTTTATTTCAACATCAAGTCTCATTTATTGTTAAATTTATTTCAGATGAAGGCATTGATTCTGGTCGATCTTTATCGAAGCCTTGTGTGATTGGCGTTCCCTTAATATATAATTTGTATCCCTTTTGATTACTTTTTGCCTCTTCTTTATAATATGAAACATAACGTACATTCTCATATAGTTAGGACATTGATAATAGACAAAAATCATATTAAGTATAGGATGATATGTTTGCGTTCTGTCACTAAAGGATCATAAATCATATTGTACTTTCTCTGTTTAAGCAATACGATTTGATTGGTAAATACTACTAAAAGCAACTATGTGCACATGATTTATTTGTTTTACGCCGTTGGACAGGTTTGGAAGAAAGGCCGACATAGTTAGTTACACAATTACTAACACAATTCTATATTAATATTCTTGTAATTGTTGTAAAATACATTAAACATCAAATAAAATAATTTGAAATCTAATCTTGATTGATATCCAATTTTTAGACATTTTCCTGTGACGTTACTTTTGTGGCGTTGATACATTCGTGTGACAGACACACAGTTCGTCATTCTTTTAAGCTGTTTTTGTTTCTGTCCGAAATTATTTTTAGATATTCGTTGTTATTCTGTTGTTAACATGTCGAAATGTACTATTATATTATTTATTTATGTATTTGTCTGTCTTGCGTGTTCTTACATTTATGTGTACTGTATTCCCATCATGTAATGTTGTCATTTTAGAGATATATATTTAACATTACCAAAAAACGTGAGGTTTGGCTAGCCACAAAACCAGGTTCAACCCACCATTTTTTTTCTTAAAAAGACCTGTTTCAAGTCAGGAATCTGACAATAGTTCGTTTCTATGTATGTAGCATTGTCGTTTGTTTTTTTGTTACACTTCAGTGGTCTGTTGTTTCGTTGTTTTCCTCTTATAGTTTTAGTTTGTAACCCGGATTTTTCTCTCAATCGATTTATTACTTTTAAACAGCGGTAAACTACTGTTGCCTTTATCTATAGAAGAGTAATTCTAATAAATTGTGATTTAAATTTCGTTTCTTCCAATTAGTCATCTCAGTTGGCTAGAAATTTTTAACACGGGGTTGATATTTCGATTGGTTCGGGTGGTTTATCTTTTTCTGTAACTTTCTATCCTTTTAACACATGTACATTTACTCCTGCATTATCCGCTTTATTCCAAATAACAATATAGTTGATCAGTTTTTCTCTTACGGTTGTGGTCTGTTATCTTTTTCTCACAAGAAATATGTTTCTCGTATCACATTGCATTGGGTGTGATACGGAAAAAACTATGCACAATTCCTCAATGTCTGTTGTGTTATTTTTTTCCGTAATAGTCTAACCATTATTTATCCAGGACAAACTGTTTTCATTTAAATGTTCACCTTCTGTAAGAATTATAGGATAAAACACAGCAAAATAAATGATATCTGGCAACCATAATTTAGGTTCTGGTATTGGGACATACATATAGATATGTGGCGATATTTAGACTTTTATATGCCTATTTCGGCATAGAAGACCAAATAATGTATAACAAAACCATGATGACATTCAAAAGATAACAGCACTGACACTGTCCTGTAGGGATTGTATTTTACTTTGTTAAACAAAAAACTAAACTCTATTTACTTTTGTTGTTCAATTCATTTCACGTTGTTTTTGTTTTTTTTAACTTAAACAATTTCTATACCTTTTATTATATTTTTTTCCATTTTACAGTGTAAAAGAAAGGCGAAAAATACCAAAGGGACTGGTTTCATGTGATCCGGGAGAATAAACTTATCCTGCTCCACTAATGACACCATTGGTGTAAACATCTTCAACAAGTGAAACTGCGAGCTACTGCTCACTGATGATACCCCCGCCGCAAGTGGATACTATTAATAGTGTAAAAATATGCAAGTGTTCGGTAAACAGGAAGTTGTCGAGTGATGAATCTGAAAACGCATCACACGGTATAGCTGACTTATATAAATCCTGAAACCAAATTTCAGAAATCCTTGTATTGTAGTTCCTGAGAAAAATGTGACGAAAATTTTCAACTTGGCTATCATGTGTAAAATCATACGAGTGTTCGGTAAACAGGAAGTTGTCAAGTGATCAATCTGAAAACGCATCACACGGTATAGCTGACTTAGATAAACCCTGAAACCAAATTTCAGAAATCCTTGTATTGTAGTTCCTGAGAAAAATGCGACGAAAAATATTCATGGGACGGACGGACTGACGGACTGACGGAAGGACAGACAGAGGTAAAACAGTATACCCCCTTTTTAAAGCTGGGGTATAATAAATAATAGGGTACTTATTGGATAACTTTTCCTAGTTCTATTTTCAACGGAAAATTGAATATAAGTTTATAAATTTGGTGGCATCCAAAATGTTTTTTCTTGAAAACTCAAAGACATTGTAACTATAAAGATTTACTAGTTTACAAATTTCTCTATATTCAGTTTTTATGCAAAATTTCATAACTATTAAGGTATTTTTGTTAGTGGTTTTTCATCACATACAGTTCAATTTCATCTTTTTTCAATAAGTTATATAAGTACAAAGTCAGGAATATGACAGATATTTTCCATTCCATTATTTTCGATCCCATTATTGTGGTATTGTAAATTTTGTATTCTTGTCTTTTATAGTGATTAAGATTATAACAAAATGTTGACTGCTTTGATATTTTTACCTATTATGTCTGTTTGTTTTGTTCACACATCTTTGTCAATATAATGGAATTTGATTCAACTGTTATACAAGTGAGAGCTTTAACGGTTAAATCAGATTCAATCAACCATTTTCTACACAAGAAAATGCCTGCACCAATTCAGGAATATGACAGTTGTTATCCATTTGTTTGATGTGTTGGAGCTTTTGATTTTGCCATTTGATTAAGGACTTTCCATTTTGAATTTTCCTCTGAGTTCAGTTTTTTTGTGATTTTACTTTTCATTGGTTGATAATATTTAATTTTGTCAGTTTTTATGGACTTCCACTTTTACAATTTACCTTCGAGTTCTCTATTTTCGATTTACTTCTTATCTCTAAAAACAGCTTTTCAAGATATTCCTGACAATAATAATAACCAAATACAATTATAGGTTAAACTAACTTCAAGCTCAGCATTAGTTGATTAAATGCTAATCAGTAAAGTTTGTGGGATTAATCGGACCAGAAGACTTGACAATGTATAGTAAATGTTTTACCCAGAAGCGCTTTATCACAGCTAACAAGATTCATGTGGCAAAGTCAAACTCAATCTATATCATGTATATATCATGTATATGAATTACTCCAGAGAAATCAAAAGCATATAATTTGATTGCATATTTTATTTTTTCCTCTTTTACTAATAATCAATAACAATTTGTTTTAACTTCTTAATACAGGCAGTACAATCAAATCCTGAAATTTTCTTTCAGTTCACAATTACACTCACATGTTCTCAATTTACAAAGTTTCAAAATGTCAAAAATCACTTTAACTAATTATAGAAGGTTGGATAATCAAAGGACAAGGTTGGATAAGGCCTGTTTTTGGCCCCCCTATTTTCTCATTTTCTAAATTTTGCTTTTGAAAGCTACTTATCACGTGTAAATATTTCCTTAGGTTTAAAGTTTAATCTTCAGAAAATAGGTGGGGTTAGGGGGTAAAAGGGCATCAAAAACGCCAAAAGAAGGAAAAATAACGATTTTTGGCCATTGTTTCTTAAAATTCAATAGCGTGCGCCTACGTGACCCGGAAAAAACTATGGCAATTTAGACAGAAAAAACAGTTCTCATGACATTGGAATAAAAATCCTGGGTCACATTGGCGTAGGCACTAAAAAAATTACAATTTGTTGTAAAATCACCTGCAAAATGAATAATAATTACAATATTTGAATAATAACAGAAAGTTAAACCCCCTCACCTCACCTAGTTGCAAAAATTAGTGGTTTTGAAATTCATCCCAACAAACTTCAAACATCAGGGAATGTTTTAACATAATAAATAGCTTTCCAAAACAGAATTTGAAAAATGAGAAAATAGGGGGGCTAAAAACAGGCCTTATCATACTTTGTCCTTTTAAACTGAAGAAAATGTCTCAGTTTTAAAAAATTATGTACACCAACATTTTCAAATTAAAAGCAACGACTTTAAAAGTCTAAGAAAAATGGAATTTGTTGAATTTTGTAGTAAAGGCAGAATGAAATCTTTTATCCAACATGCTAGTGTTTTCATTCTCCATTAAAAAATCTTTCATCCATCCAAATACCACTCTTTTCAAGTTTATAAGTATAACATTCATACAACATTTTAAACTTATAAACCAATATTTGACAGGTATACATTACAATAACTTAAAAATATTTTAATTCAAAGTTTATAAATAAATGGTTCATGGAAAAAATATTTGTAATTTCAAGTTGATAACATGGATTATCAATCAAAGTATGCATGTTGTTGTTTTTTTAATTCATAATGAAGCAATGCTACCTGTAATAACTATTTTATGAATAATGTTGCTTTGTATATTTCAGAATATTAAAGCTTTTTTTTTTAAATAGAATATTCAGACACTTTTATTTTAATCAAATGCATATTTAATAAACATAATTTCACATTGATTAAGTATTTCCACTTTATTTCAGAAAGTGAAATCACTGATCATTTTAAACACAATAAAAAAGTAGAAAGTTTAGAATAAAATATAATTTTATAATATTAAAAAAGATAAACAATAAAACTGTTGTGTTGAAAACTATTTAAGAAATTAGTTCTACTGATATAAAAGTGACAAAGGTTTATCTCAGATGGACTACAAATACAAGAAAAATTCCATTACATTTGATTGGATTTCTATAATATATCAATTTTTAGTTTCATTTCTAAATTTCAAAGAAAAGAAGGTAACACTCATTCGTCTTTTTTCTAATCTATATCTTTACATTTCTCTTAAATACAAAAAGACTAATTGTGTAACACCACGGTTCAAAACCCTGCAATGCTTTTAAAAATTTCAATTTTCAACTAGTATATTGGTCTTAACTGAAAACAAGAATGGATATATTTTTAATATGAACACTGTGAATCAATATGATATCACCCATTTTTCAAGAAAAGACACTTTTAGATTCAAAAATTTCATCTGCATGATCTAAAAAAATGCACATTAAACATGAATTGTCTATACCTTTACTTATATCAAATATTTTTCAATCATAGGGTTCTATGATAATATAAAGAGAATGTTACCACATTTACCAAGTATATTTGAAGCTCATGTTTAACATCCGATGCTTATTGTTTTAAATGCTATTTCAGTTTTATAAAATGTCTTTAGAGGATAAGAAAACAGTACGATATTTTAATCATAAATCACAGCTCTCCTATAAATAGGACAATATAGGTTTGCCACAACCAGAATGATTTACCACCAACATCAGTTTGGAATATTTTTAAATCCACCAAAAACTATGCCTCCTTGACCTTTCTGCTCTATTGTTTGTATCACATGATCAATATCACAGCTGTCACATGATTTGAATGTTATGAGATCACATGATTGAGCATCCTTGTTGAGTCCCAGGTAATTTAGGTAAACCATTTTCATCAAAGTCTAAACCAGGTGCCTGTAAAATAATACATACATAAGTTCTATAACAACATTGACATATGTTAATATAAAAAAGAAGATGTGGTATGATTGCCAATGAGACAACTGTCCACAAGAGACCAAAATGACACAGACATTAACAAGTATAGGTCACCGTATGGCCTTCAACAATGAGCAAAGCTCATACCGCGTAGTCAGCTATAAAAGGCCCTGATATGACAATGTAAAACAATTCAAACGAGAAAACTAACGGCTTTACTTATATAATTTTTTTTTTTTTTAAATGAACGAAAAACAAATATGTAACACATAAACAAACGACAACCTTGTTGTCTGTTTGTCATAAAGTCTGTCGTTTACATTGTATTTCTATGCAATGCACAGGTTTAGAAATTTAAATGAAAAAATAAGTTATGATTTACATAATTATCTCTGAAAAAATTCTTGATATAACCACATAAAGAAACAACTGACAGGTCAAAAATCTGTTTCTGAAAATAATTGGTGATGCCTATTGAATTTTGCAAAAGAAGTTCTCCAGAAGATCAATTTCATATTTAAAGAAGACAGTAATATTCTAACAGGAATCAGATTAGTTGTATATTATTTTGATACTTGATATCAGTACATATACTGCCAAGTCATATTGAATACTGGAGTACTTGTTGACACCCTAAAAAAGGCAGTGTTCAGTTACTTATATCAGGAAATTTGTGTATGAATTAGATGCAAAGGAATTTGACATTTCTATACAACAGAAAACTAACCATATCTCCTACTATTTCTTTTGGAGGCTGTCCCAGATCTTGCATCTGTTATAAATTAAATGAAAATGATTTCAAAATGAATAGGATACAAATTCTCAAATTTATTATACAAAATAAATGATAATTGAGAAGACTTATATTATTGTTCACATATGCATACTTTGCCCATCAAGAAATTACCTCAAGAGTATTCCTGAACCTGTGGGTAGAGACTAGACAGTATCAATGAACGAAGACATTCAAGTAAGGCCATCTTTTAATAATATTTTTAGAAGGTTCAAATCTTGATGTGTTTGTGAATTTACATTGTAATATTCTGTCTAATTACATCAAACAACTGCTGCATGAAACCTAAACCTGAACCAAAACCTTTAATTTTATCAAGACCTAGAAGTTCAATAGCATATAATTATTGTGAAACATTTAAAAAAAACAAGAATGTGTCCAAAGTACACGGATGCCCCACTCGCACTATCATTTTCCATGTTCAATGGACCGTGAAAATGGGTAAAAAATATAATTAGGCATTAAAATTAGAAAGATCATATCATAGGGAACATTTGTACTAAGTTTCAAGTTGATTGGACTTCAACTTCATCAAAAACTACCTTGACCAAAAACTTTAACCTGAAACTCGCACTTTCATTTTCTATGTTCAGTGGACCGTGAAATTGGGGTCAAAAGTATAATTTGTCTTTAAAATTAGAAAGATCATATCATAAGGAACATATGTACTAAGTTTCAAGTTGATTGGACTTCAGCTTCATCAAAAACTACCTTGACCAAAAACTTTAATCTGAAGCGGGACAGACGGACGAACGAACAGACAGACAAACAAACGGACGAACGAACGGACGAACAGACGCACAGACCAGAAAACATAATGCCCCTATACTATCGTAGGTGGGGCATAAAAATCTAAGTCTTGTTCCATGCACATTATCAGTAGATGTACAACTGTTCTACAATATTTTAGATTTTTGTACTAGTAAACAAATGAGACAACAGATGGCAGAAGCTAGGTAACCTAATGATTGAACACATCTTTCCTCTACAGTGCATATGAATCCATATATACATATTTAAACAAACTTTTAATTAGAATTGCTCTTGCATGTGAATAAGACATTGATAAAAAGGTTGGGAACAAAGTCAGAAAACAATATCTCTGAAAGTACTCCATCATTGTAATTTTTTTCATTAAACAAATATCTTACCTGTTGCATTAAATCAATTATTCTTTCAAATCGTAATTTCTTCCTTTCATCTGTTTCAGAGGGCTGTTCTGTTTCAAATTCTACACATATTTCACCAACAATTCTCTGTTGCTGTAAATACTTTTCTAACTGGTCCTTAGCTGTCTTATCTTTGTTTTCATCTAACCAGTGTGGGTACTGAAAAAGTCAACCATTTTTGTCAAATTCATTATTTCAACTTGATGTATGTGGGTGATGATTGAATGCCCCCACCTGTTTCAGTAGCTGTTCAGATTAATTGCCACATTTAGATGTCCTTTGGGGTTTTTTAATGTTTCGATTTGGTATCATTCAATATCTTGGTTTTTTTCATAATTTTACAAAATTATATTTGTTTTCAAACTAAACAGAATGTTTCCAATGTTACATATATAGAATTTACATGAGATACCCTAATTGAACACATCTTGCACAATTTATAAAAAAGTGTATTTACTTTAGCTAAAAAAGAATAATTTTATACCTTCTGTACCATATGAAAATGCAAACACTACTGTTAACCAACTTATTTTCTAGAATAATCCATTTTGCATTTAGTCCTTACTAGCAATTGATGCACAAACTATTTTTGCATTTTTTTTAATTTGTACATGTATTATGCATTTTTTATACATTTTTTTGGTGTTTTAGTTTTTAATTGGCAAAAGTCATGAAAATTAGTTGGTTTTAAGATTGATACCTTTTTTGATAATTCTTTTAATGATGGATATAAGATTTCTTTAGATAACAATGACTTCATCATCCCCTGCATCATTGGCATAAAACCTTCCTGTCCATCTTCCATACCCATACTAGTGAAGGCTTTCATCAAATCATCTTCGGACATTTGACCCTGCAATAGATATACTTATAATTTTAAATTACCTCACTCTAGTCATGACGAAATAGTTCAGAGGAAAATGAAAATAAAGAAATAAAAACCTCCAACACACCTCATTTTTTTCAAAAATCTTTATTATTTTAGTTCTAACGAGTATAAACCAATAAAACCCCTTTCACTTCTGTAATGTATGTTGTACACAAAAGTATCTTCTTCCTAAACTTAATTTATCATAAAAAAAAATAGAACAGTGTAGCTTGGGCTAAAGATTTAATAAAGTTCAACAAAATTAAATTCTCACAAACTAGAAAGAACAGAGTTAAGACATCTGTGTTTTTTTGTCTTTTTTAAGTTATAGGCTGATTTAGACAGTCAATGACAGTAGAAGGCAGATATTGCATTTTAGTATAGATTGCTTTTATTGATAACATTAATAATTGACAAAAAAGGTAGACCTTAAATATTGTGAAGAAGAGGAATATTTGGCCAGCTACTGATTTTTACAGAAAGCAATAGGACAAACCATTTTCCCATATTTTCTTCATTTTACCTATGATTTTTCGGTGTTATCACTTTTATTCTCATGCTACTTAAGAAGTCAATTAGAGTGAGACCATGATAACTTCATAAGCCAAGGTCATTGCCTAAGAAAATAGCAATAAATAGACAATAAACAGACTATCTTTGGTATTTCAACTGGAGGAATTTATCTTTCTTTGATTGTAGCTGAGTAATTCCCTCTCATTTTCAGAACTATAGATAGTCTATAATTAATCAGAGTATTTTCGACATACCTGTAATTCTTCTGAATTCTCGTCAAGACTAGACATAGTTTGTGCCAAATTTTTAGCAAATTCTTGCTGTGCTTCTTGTGAATCACCTAACAAAATTAATAATTTTAACATTGTAAATAATGCATTTATACCTTTTCTTAAAATATAATTTAGTAAAATCAACAAACATTAAATATGGTCCAATGTTATAATAACTATTATAGGGGTCAACAGGGGGATAAAATGAAAACATTCAAAACTAAACTTGAATTCGATTATTTTTTTTTTTTTTTAATTTGTTAGCATCTTAATATGATATTGGAAAACTCAAATCATTAAAATATGTATAAAACATATACAGTCTTTTCATTATCACCTTCCCACCCTCCTTGTTGTCTAAATAATAGACTTGTCACTATAATTTACATAATAAATCAATACCTGCACTGCCAGCAGCAGCTGCTAGTTTTTCTATTTGTGAAACTAATTCAGGATCTTCACCAACCATACTTTTCATGGCCTCTTCAAATTGTTTTGCCATATCGTCTGAGAACTCATCAGCAAACATGTCCGACAAAGGATCCCCTGATGCTTCTGATTTCTGTGATGCCTGAAACACATGATTATTTCAAAATGGTATAAAGATATCAATTTATTGAGCCCATAACTTTTTACTTTTGATTTCTAAAAAACAAAATAGTGTGTGTATTTATCATCATGATCATTTGACCTACATGTATATTATTCATGAAATACAGGCAAGTATTGTATGTCTGTACACTTTCAAATTCATTGACTTTGACATATTATGTAAAGGTATTGTTGTTGGACATACAATGTACAGATATTAATGGTGGGCATACAATGAATAGATATTGATGGGCATACAATGAATAGATATTGATGGTGGGCATACAATGTATAGATATTGATGGCTGGCATTCAATGTACAGATATTGATGGTGGGCATACAATGTACAGATATTGAATGATGGTTGGCATACAATGTACAGATATTGATGGTGGGCATACAATGTATAGATATTGATGGTGGGCATACAATGTACAGATATTGATGGTGGGCATACAATGTACAGATATTGATGGTTGGCATACAATGTACAGATATTGATGGTGGGCATAAAATGTAGATATTGATGGTGGGCATACAATGTACAGATATTGATGGTGGGCATACAATGTACAGATATTGATGGCTGGCATTCAATGCACAGATATTGATTGTGGGTATACAGTGTAGATATTGATGGTGGGCATACAATGTACAGATATTGATGGTGGGCATACAATGTACAGATATTGATGGTGGGTATACAGTGTAGATATTGATGGTGGGCATACAATGTACAGATATTGATGGTGGGTATACAGTGTAGATATTGATGGTGGGCATACAATGTACAGATATTGATGGTGGGCATACAATGCACAAATATTGATGGTGTGCATTCAATGATGCATACGATGGTGGGCATACAATGTCGATTATGATAAGACATAAATTTGCAGCATAGACATGAAAGAGATGTCAGCAAGTCTAAAGAAAACATGCATATCATGTACATTTACTTTACCGGTACATATATACAAATGATATAACATAACAAAAAGCTGTTTTTTAGCTTACCGAATCATTATTCTTGGCACTACTCTGATCCTCTTTTGTTGCTGTTTTCGGCTTTACTTCATCAAAATCTTTCAAAGCACCTAAAAAAAAATTAAAGATTGATTTAAAAATGAATAGGATACACTATTTATAAATAAAATTAATTATTATACAAAAAATATATTTCAACAGAATGCAAACTTGTAGATAACAAAAATTCAAAATGTAGGCTATAACATACATGTATTCTTATACATGTACATTGTATTAATATATGTTGAAGAAAATTAGCATTACTGTATATTTGTTGTTGTAATAATTGAATTCAACTTCAAATGAAAAGGTTGAAAATTCTTTGACATGTATGAAAACAATGCAAAATCCTATTTATGAATAAAAGAATTCTTCAAAAGAAAAAATAATAACTATACTATAACTGTATATAATGTTATCTTTTACAAAACAATTTCAATTATAATAATGTCATACAATGTAATTATCTATATTTTAAATGTAATGTTGTCATAATTATTTTGTACAAATAAGTTATTTGAATGGATAAACCTGTTTCACAGAACAAATGATATTGGAACAGAACTATTGATTTGTACCTGGAACAACCAAGGACAGAACACATATTGGCAAAAACCATTTTCGGAATCGTGCACTTTTTTGTCAATTTCATACATCACAGTAAGAACCCATAATAAATGTTCAATGACTTTGTTAACAACCTTTTACCTTGGGTCTACCTGTTTAACTCATCTATAAAAAACAACTTGAGTTTGGTATAGGAATGGAATGACATCAAATCAATTACTGTTGATTAGTAAATTTAATAACTGTGATAACCATTTTTTGTTGTGTTAAACAAGTTTAATCTTTTGATTAAGGTAATAATAATTATTCTGTTCATTAAAATTACTGGTCCCTTAATGGAGGTTAGGCGTGGTCTTCATAACCAAGCAATAGAGATCATTAAACACCTTCTTTTCAATATACTATAATATATACAAGGGTAGGAATGCCCTTTACCGTCAGACGTTAAACTGTTATTTTAAGCTACCGTTCGAGTCAAATTGGTTAAAATTTCAGTGATTTGTTAAAATCTTCTTATCGTGATTTGAAAAAGGTTTCGAATAATTATCTTTACCATCATTTTAGGACAAAAATTAGCGTGATTTGACAAAATCAGCCGTTATTTTTTTACTGTCTAAAGGAAAGTGTTTTAAATTTTATCATCTTGCGCCAAACATTACTGACAAGAATTTTTACCATTAATCGTCATGAAAGGACCCCTATTACCACCCTCATGCACATGATACAATTAGCAAGGTTAATACACCTTATCGCTTATCCCGGCCGCTTGAACTTTTGACGAATACAACAATCACTTTTCCATTGTGGCGTCAGATATTTTGTTTTATGATGTCAAAATTCCATGGGAACATGTGTGATATCCAGTAATGGCGACAAATAGCGATAAGGTATACAGAATGATCTCCGAGCCTTAAACTATTATCATCATTCCTGATTATTGTTTTAAATATTTAGAGTGATGTTAGCTATAAATGGAATTTACTATGTAGTGTTAACTCTATATTAAATAAAATGTTATCGTTAATAATCATGTGGGGTACACAAATATATCCACCCTCTTGCACCAGTCTTGATTAGCTCAATAAAAATATCTTGTGTATTGGTATAATTTCTGTTAATCGATGACTCATACTGTCTAACAATGAATCTAATTCTTCATCCTGCTTATCGGTTTGTATATTCTGTTTGATTTCTTTCTTTGTATTGGTTAAACTGGTCTCTTCAATAGCTTCTTTCGAATGTTTACTCTCATCACCCTCCATCACGCCTTTTCCCCCTGATGTACTTGTAAAAAATAAATATCCCTTACGTTATCGTAAAAAAATATTTCATTTATTTTCCCCTAAATGTGTTTCTTTCAAAATTCGAGTAATAACCTAATTTCAAATAAGTCTTTATTTTTTTAAACAATAATCTATAAACTCAAAGGAGGAATCGGTCTTGAAATGGACAAAGCTTATAACGACCTTCACCTCTGTTATTTTCCTAAATGTTGAACCATTGAATAATAGCCTGTACCAGGTGACACAATTTAGAACAAACATCACTCGTCACTTTCGTGTCATGTGCGTTGCCACTTACAGTAAAGAGAGATACAGAATATGGAATATATTTCATGACTAAAGATCATAATTGATTAAATGGCTGAATATTTGTCTGAAACAACTTCTTGTTCTGAGAATGAATATTTAAGTGATGGAGCTGAGGATTTGTCATATGGTGACCTAACAGCCATACCAGAATATTTATTCGATCGTTCGAAGTCGATCAGAGCATTATGCCTACACCATAACAATATAGAAGTGTTACCTAAGTCTATAAATGTGTTTGCTAACCTGATCACTTTGGATATAAGTAACAACAACTGTCACAAACTAGATGATGCTGTGGTTTATTTAAAACAATTAAGAACTTTGATAGCCAAGAACAACAACTTAGAATGTAAAACTATACCAAAGGATTTTAGTAAACTACGATCTCTAGAGGTGCTGAACTTTTCTGCCAATTCATTTACAGAGTTACCTCCACAGTTTACTGAACTACCTCGATTGAAAGCATTATACTTAGGTGGCAATGCCATCTCATCAATTACATCGTTGATTAGGCATATGTCTAGGTAAAAACAAATTAACGAGTATACTTTATAGTCATTATAGTACTTTGTGTGCTTTTTTTAACACGTTGAGTTTTAAAGATTGATGTTTAAAGTACAATATTCTGTAATTGAAAGTGTCGATGTGGATCATGAATGAAGCAGACCTGGGGTAAACATGGTAAACAGATTGGGAACAACCCCTCAAATGAGGAATAATTGACCCCTCATTGTAATATGACTATCCGATCCTTTTTATACGACCGCAAAAATTTTTGCGGTCGTATATTGGTATCACGTCCTCGGCGTCGTCCGAAGACGGATGGTTTCCGGATAATAACTTTAGTATACGTAAATAGAAATCAATAAAATTTTAACATAAATGAGTAATGTTTATAACCACTAAAGGAAGTTTGGAATTGATTTTGGGGGTTATGGTCCCAAAGGTTTAGGAATTAGGGGCCCAAAACAAGCATTTATCTAGTGTCAGGACAATAAGTTGTGTACAAGTAGAAGTATTTCAATTGTTCTGAAATTATACCACAATGTTTAATACTGTAAGTAGAAGGTTGGGATATATTTAAAGGGTTACAGGGCAAACAGTCTAGGAATAAAGTGCCAAAAACAAGCATTTTTGTAGTTTCAAGACAATAAATTGGAGTTATCTTTCTTTGTCCAGAATGATTGTTGAATTACCTAAAACCAATGCTTTATGAAATCTTCTTTGAAAATTGGATTTATCTTTCTTTGTCCAGAATAATAGTTGAATCAAATTAAATCAATGCTATATTATACAATATACAATGCAATATTCACTTTTACTACCAACTGATATATTAAAGTAATCTTTACCATTCAGTGATTACAAGCACTTTGATTACCATTCTAGGGTTATGCCCCTTTACAAATGGAAAAATTGAAGATTTTTTTCGTTTCTGTTCTCTTAACATAAGTTTGTCTCAACTAAATTTAATGAAATGTGTATATAATGCTTATTACATGTACCTCTAAACTCAGTTTTAAATAAGTTCAATTTTTGGCAGCTTCACTTTTACAGTTCTTGAGTTATGTCCCTTTATAACATTATATGCTAGCTGGGGCATCATCTGTGTCCCTTTGGACACATTCCCCATTTATTTTTATATAAGTTATTATTAATTAATATTAATTTTAACCATGACTGTATGACATTTTATATTTTAATACTTTATGATGCATTTAAATGAGTAGTTACATGTATTGTTGCAAACTCCATTAGCAAATTTGAATTGAGATCATTTTTGGAGTAAGGGAAAGGGGGAGGTGAAAAAAAATTGGGGGGGGGGGGGTCAATTTTTCATTTCAGATTTCAGAAATTAAAAAGAAAATTTCTTCAAATATTTTTTTTTTAAGAGGAGCATAGTGAATTGCTCAAAAGCAAAAAAAATTAAAAAATTTAAGTTCATTAGACCACCCACATTTATTCTGTGTCAGAAACCTATGCTGTGTCAACTATTTAATCACAATCCAAATTCAGAGCTGTATCCAGCTTGAATGTTGTGTCCATACTTGCCCCAACTGTTCAGGGTTCAACCTCTGCGGTCGTATAAAGCTGTGCCCTGCGGAGCATCTGATTAACGAATGTGACATACCAACATGACCAAATTAGACTATTTACATTGATTATCATTTACCAGATTCGTCCCTCATAATGGCCTCATTTCATGCATTTGGGGGCTTGTTTGAGTTCCTAACATGGTAAACATGGTAAATATATGAAATAACATGACAAAACAATTAGTTATCATTTTAGAAATGTATTAAGGGAATCTTAATTTTTGACAATGGGCCGGGGCAGTCATTAAACAGTGAGAAGAAAATACAAAAAATGAAATAGCAATGCCTTGATTTAGGGTTAAATCGAATAAAAATTACAGAACATGTATATTGAAACTTTCATCTGACTTTGCTATAAAAAGCTGATAAACAGGCACAGCTGATACTATTTTAATGCATCTTTGGACTGACTGGTTCAGAAAATGATATTGATATACACCCTTTATCGTATTTAGCATGTTAAGTAGAAATTTAATTCTATGCTGAAAATATATTGTGTGAATGAGTGTATACACTGTATGTAAGCTAGGATACACATGCAATTGAGTATATATATATTATCAGAGATAAATGAGATAACCTTGTATTAGGAGTACATGTAAAGATACACGTGCAATTGAGTATTATATCTATACATCATGAGATAACCTTGTATTACATGTACATGTATATCTTTTGTAATTACCACCTAACTGTACTTAAAGCAACATACAAGTGTAATCTCATAACAAATTAAACTTGGTCATGTTGGTGGAAGAGAAAACTTTCCATTTTTTCCAGTTTTTTTAACTTATATAACATTTTTCATTCTTTCTAAACAAATTTTTAAGTTTTTTTTCTCAATGACCACAACAGGGGCTCAGGCATGTCAAGAAAACAATCAAATTCAAAAATTTAATGTTCAATAAACAAATCCTAAATTACAACTTACTTATTAAGTTAAACATGTTAAAGGGGACTTACATGTAAGCAGATACTCAAAGTTCAATAATAAAAAACCAATAACCCAAAGACAACAGACACATTATATATATATAATTATGACATGACTCCCATGATCAAAAGAAAAAGTGGAACAGATAAATTTTGTAAGACTACACAAATTATAAAGATTGATAAATACATGCAGTTGATCACCCTAACACATTTTTCCATTGTCATGATTGTCATGCATGATTAGTTACACTTACATGTATCTTGTTGCTTATGTCATGCATGTATGTCATGTATGTATAGATTATTAAGTTGTACATGTTCATTTACATGTAGCTACAGTAATAGTATACTATTATTAGGTATTTTTTTTAAGGGAATTATTTTTGCATAATTTTCATGGTTTAAAAATTATCAGGAAAAATCTTCTTACATGTCTAACTCTTACAAGTATGTAAATTTGAAATCTTTTAAGAACATCAGATTTAGGCACAGGAAAATACAACTGTAAATCTTAATGAGAACAAGGAATTTGGCCTTACAAATTTTGAATTTTAAAAATGGACCACTTTACAATAGTCATGATAGTCTATGACAGTTTTATACAAAGTACCATACAAAAATGGTAATTGGTGGATTGCAAGTTACAATGTAACATGGTTAAAAAAAATATAAGAAGTCTCATTCTGTGTAATTATCAACTAGGAAAGAAGTGCTGTGAATTGTAATTTTAAAAGCAACCCTCACAACAAAATATATGTATGCACTTAAACTATTAAAGCACGTCTACATCAATTTATATTTATGCCCCATTTATGGGCATTATGTTTTCTGGTCTGTGCCTCTGTCTGTCCCACTACAGGTTAAAGATTTTGGTTGAGGTAGTTTTTGATGAAGTCTAATCAACTTGAAACTTAGTAAACATGTTCCCTATAATATTATCTTTCTAATTTTAATGCCAAGTTAGAGATTTTACCCCATTTTCAGTCCACAGAACATAGAAAATGATAGTGCGGATGGGGCATCCGTGTACTTGGGACACATTCTTGTTTAAATATGCATTGTATTTTGTATAATTCTGACATGAAAGTTTTCAATTATGCCTTGCATAACTGAAAGAAAAATGTTTGAACAACCAGTGTATTGTCTGGTATTCAAATTTATTTATTTTTCAGATTAGAAATCCTTTATATGGGTGGAAACAGACTTACAGACATTCCAGCCGAGATAGGACAACTATATAACCTGACATCACTAGTCCTGTGTGATAACCAACTCCAAAGTCTTCCACCTACCTTAGTCAACCTTCATCGTTTGAAGTCCTTGAGTCTTCACAACAACAAATTATCTACCCTTCCTTCAGAAATCGTAGCACTTAATTTAATAGAATTAAGTCTAAGAAACAATCCATTAGTTGTTAAATTCGTTCAAGATTTAACCTATGAAGTGCCTTCTCTGCTAGAACTTTCTGCTAGAGTTGTTAAGATTGAAAAAGTAAAATATGACCAGGAAGATCTGCCAAAAAACCTACTCAATTATCTTGATTCCTGTCGGAGATGTGTTAATCCTGAATGCAAAGGTAAAGAATTTATACAACAAAATTTTATTTAAGGATTTGTTTATAATACTGTAAAGTCAGAAATTATCGTGATGCGTTTAATTAATTTGAGAAATATTGGATGAATATCAAGGAAACAGCAACACAACAATCAAAATGAACATCTATTGGTCAACACACATGTACATTATTCAACGACGAGAAACAAGACGCCATACCATAATACATGTATGACAACATTTAAATCATTTTGAGTCTTAAAATTATTTCTAGGGAGCAACTAACCACAGTTAAACCTTAATAGATCATGTGAAACATATATATACATGTATATATATATACATGTTAATACAAGGAAATGTGTTTACTTAATTTTTTCATATAAATTATTTGATACTTGAACTACATATATTATCATTTACTTGTAAGTTTTAATATTATATATTGTTATCTTTTTACTTTAGGTGTATATTTTGCTTCACGAGTGGAAAATGTGAAATTTGTTGACTTCTGTGGAAAGTACAGACTGCCGTTACTTCAGTATTTGTGCTCACCACAGTGTCGAACCTCGCCATATGTAACGAACAGTGACACGGACACAGATGACGAGGATACAGCTAGAGCCAAGCTCAAGAAAGTATTGTTGGGTTGATGGCCATGATCAAGAGAGTATGACTGGGCTGATGAGATTCTTTGGAGATTTCTTGTTGTGATTCTCAATGCCAAAAGAAGATTTAGCGTATTAACAACGAACCATTGAGGCTATTTGTAAAGAGTGTATTTTGTTTTGAAGTGCACCTAAAACTTTAGGCACTCTATCCTCTAAACCATTTATACACAATGTATCCACATTGATATATTTATTAAAACATTTATTTAAAATATGTGAAGTGCTACATTTTATTATTAGTTGAAAATTAATGATTGAAATAGTCCTCAGAATTATTCTTTATTTATGAGAGACATCTCTCAGCAGTAAAAGACAAGTTATTAGATCACAAGAGATTAGATAAAAGAAACTATTATAATTTTTTAGCCTATTTGTCTGTTAGAACTGGTTCTCAGACTTTCAAGTTCTTCATTTTACATAAAACACTCACCATGATGTGTACAAGATGCCTCTGTTTTTGTTTCGATATAGAGCAATTCTGAGTTATCAAGAGGAATTTCAAAGAAGTCATCTGCTTTCTTTTGGAAAAATGATATTCATGTATACTCTCTACTAGATTTATTTTGTATGATTGTTTTTTTATCATGTTTCAATGTATGGATAGAAATAATAGTAGTTGTAATATGGAAGATTTTAAAGTAGAATATATGTCAATGAGACAGCAACCCATCATCACAAGAAACCAAAAGACATCCAGCAATAGACATGTGTCTACAGAATTTTTTATTAACTCTATATCGCCCTAGTCTATACAAGTTGAAAATTCAGGTATTAGCTTTTTTTTTACTGTATGTGATCAAAGCAGTTAGAAGTAAACATGGTCTGTAGACACTTGGCCATTGTTGGAAACCTTATGTTGACCTCTAGTCCTCTAGATGTTTATTTATTTTTGTGTTGCATTGATATTTACCTTATTGTACCAACAATTATTTATTTATCTTTTTTTAAATTGGTAGTTAAATAAAATTTTGGTATAAGTCATATCATATTTGCTATTCATTTTGTTTATAGCTAGTCTTGGTATACGAAGGTCTCAAATATTTAATACAATGGTAATTGGTGAAAAAATCTTTGAGTTTTTCTTTACCAATTTATCAGTTATAATTTTGTTTTCATTTCTATGTACTGTAAGTCAAAAATGTGTGTGCAATTATTCTTGCAGTTGTTGATCAAATGCATTGATAAAATATTGTGATTCCAGGAAATGCTCATACAAGGAATGCTACCAAATTTTAAAATATTAGTTTCCATTATTGCAAAACCTACTCCTACTCCCATCTCAATGATGAAAACATCTAAATATTCACTAAATTTTATATTCATATTTGTTTTGCGGTAATTGATAGATTTATTCGCAACAACATATCCAGTCTTTCAACATTGCCATTGTCATTTATTTATTTTATCATTTTGATTTAAGTCAATTGTACTTTGATTCTCCATTTGTACTCTGCTATATGAAATATTTGTTTATTCAATGATAAAATTAACTTTTATATAACAAGGGCAAGGGTTTTTTAATTTTTTGGGTAAAAGAAACACATAATTTGTTTTCGCTTTTTAGAAAAGCTAAGTTATAGTTATGCTTTCATTACTTCTTTTATTCCCCCCAGCTTAAAATAATCTCTATCACTATAAAAATATGATTAAATTATCTATCAACTAGCATTAAACTTTGCAATTGACTGGACTGTGTAATAAGAATTATTACAAGTGTAATAAGATTTATTACACATCAAACCTGTTGTAAAAATTAAAATCTAATAATAGCCAATAGCTACTGATTGGGAAATGTACCGTAGTTTACACAAATAATATTACAGAACACAAGTAAATATCCTCTTTAAATGGTTGTTGTAATAATTTTGTTCTTTGTTTTTGGTCATCATACAATAACTTTTTGTATGACAGTTCTATTTTTGGAGAAAAAAAGAGTTGAACCACAGCTATTAAAACTGTTAACTTTCATGTTTTCTTTATAAAACTTTTGACTACAGATTTTGATTGGATTACAATATTCCATTAGTTTTTTTTAATGGAAAGTTAATTTGGAATATTTGATTTTACATGTTATAATATGTATGTTTACCTTTTACAATATTAAATAAAATACCATTATATTATTGTTTGTTTTCTTTTTCACAGCATTTGGTTCATAATTACGATTATCTCTCTCTATCTCTCTCTCTGCTTTATTTCATGGTACATTTGTAGATGCCTATAACAAAGTTTGTGACGTCTGCATACCAGTATCATTGATATTAAGTCTTTGTGTTGCCTATCAAAATGCAATGAATTTCCCCCTGTATTGTTTTCCATCTGTATAGCCTAGTTATACCCCACGCAACGAAGTTGCGGAGGGTATAATGTTTTTGACCCGTCCGTCCGTCCGTCCATCAGTCCGTCAGTCCGTCAGTCCTGTTTCTTGTCATCGCAACTCCTCTCAAACCACACAACAGAATTTGACGAAACCTTTTCAGATAATAAGGACATACTATGTAGTTGTGCATATCGACGGGAAATTGCGATTCAATTTTTTTTCTAGGAGTTACGCCCCTTTGAACTTATTTACTTTAATGTTCTACTGCAACAGTTTGTCATCGCAACTCCTCTCAAACCACACAACAGAATTTCACGAAACCTTTTCAGATAATAAGGACATACTATGTAGTTGTGCATATCGACGGGAAATTGCGATTCAATTTTTTTTCTAGGAGTTACACCCCTTTGAACTTATTTACTTTAATGTACTACTGCAACAGTTTGTCATCGCAACTCCTCTCAAACCACACAACAGAATTTCACGAAACCTTTTCAGATAATAAGGACATACTATGTAGTTGTGCATATCGACGGGAAATTGCGATTCAATTTTTTTTCTAGGAGTTACGCCCCTTTGAACTTATTTACTTTAATGTACTACTGCAACAGTTTGTCATCGCAACTCCTCTCAAACCACACAACAGAATTTCATGAAACTTTGTAGATGATAAGGACATACTATGTAGATGTGCATATCAAAAGGAAATTACGGTTCAATTTTTTTTCTAGGAGTTATGCCCCTTTGAACTTATTTGCTTCAATGTACTTCTGCAACAGTTTGTCATCTCAACTCCTCTGAAAACACACAACAGAATTTCATGAAATTTTATAGATAATAAGGACATACTATGTATATTGACAGGAAATTATGATTCAATATTTTTTCTTATACAATTTTTTTTTCTTATACTTATTTAATTTCTCCAATGACAATGTGGGGACGTGGGGTATGTGAGCGTGCTCACTAAGGTTCTTTAATTAACTTAAATATTCATACTGGACTTGGATTTCCAGCTTTTTGGCTAACGTTGATTCTCCACCAAAACGGGTTCTGTTAACATGTTAACAACACCTTGATTGTGGCAAAAACAGTAAACAACAAATTCCAAAATGCTGATAACACTTAACACAATGGGTTGAAAACAGTTAACAGTACCATCAACTTTGTTTAAAATTGGCTTTACAGTTTTAGAGAAGATGAAAACATGCAAGTTAACAGATAACAACAATAACCGACATGGAGCTCACATGTTACTTTTAAAATTAATGTGTGTTTATACGCCCGATTACAGGACGTATTATGGTCTAATGTTGTCCGTCTGTCCCTCGGTCTTCAACAATTACCTAAAGAAAATTGCATAAAACTTAGGTGAATCTATTAATGTGAGCTCCTTTTAGAATTTTATAAATTTTACATATCACATCTCTGAGTTATGGGGTTGTATTCATTTAAAAAGGGGGGATTTCTCAGTTTTTGGACAATAACTCAAAAATGCTTTTAGCAAATCTTATGAAACTTTGGTGAATTGTTAATATCTATCAATGTAAGCTCCCTTTTGATTTTCATTAATTTCTAATAATAAATATAACATTGATAAGTAATTGAACTTTATTCTTTGAAAATGGGAAGGGCCTATCATGCGCAGCTGTTTATTGATCTTAATAGTTAAGAGTTCTTATGGAATAAATTCAAGAGATTACCAAGGATAAGATACCACTATTCATTTATATCGATTGATATGGGGCAATTTCTTTGACATGAGTAGTCATTAAAATGCAAATGGAACTCGCATCCTAAGCAGTCTGTCAAAATCAAAAAGCTGCTATTCTGTTGATTCCAGAAAACTATGGTTGCTAGGTACTTTTGTAACAAATGAAGGGTCTTGCATGTCTTCCTGATGTACTTCAGTCAACATTGTAATCTTTTCAAATCTGTAGACAGATGTAAATATGGTTGATATTGATGTGTTTTTCCAAAAAGGTTTTCAAGGAAGTTCAACAAGCTTGGAAATTGAAAGTAAGTGGTAGACTCTTGGTAAGAGGTAAGTCCCCTTCTAGACCAATTGTAATGATTGTAGGTCACTTCATACCTGATAAGTGTGCTCTTACACCAAATTCTATTATTGTTGACCCACAGATTAATGTAAGAGAACTAGATGGTGATCTGCTCAATCCAAGTGATGTATTCTTACATAATATTGAACAGATTGATTGATATTTGTAGTTAAAATGCCACTTCCAGTATTGGCTATTTCTTGGTAGAAGCAGGAGTGGTCATTGAGAACTACTTAGGCAACTGTAATTTGGCATATCATGATCATTTCCCAAAGTTCAATAAATATTATAGATTCAAAATTAGAAGTAGAATGTGTCCATGGGACAGATGTCCCTGCAAATGAATATATGGCAAATTCATCAATTTTCTATCTTTTAAGGGACACATAAGTTATGATAACAGTGAAAGTTGAACTTGATTAATAGCATTGTGACTAAAATTTGTGTATAACTAAGATTTGGTTGAGGCAAACCTAAAGTAAGTATGCGGAAGAGACAAGTTTAGAAAATATCCAATTTATAATGGAAAATAACTGGAATTTTTGGACATAGACAGACAAGGGTAAAACTTAAAGGCCCATCCATTATCACAAAGACATGAAATATGGCAAAGAGATTATTTCTAAAACATTGAAGTTCCTGTTATTCCAAAAACTGTATCTGATCCCCTGCCTTTGCTAATAATTGAATACAAGATGCTGTAAAAATGACGCAACTGTTTTAATCTTACACTTTATACTAATCATGTGCCATAACTCCTGAACAGAATATGCAGAAATTGTCAAAATCAAACAACATCAAATTTGTTAACCAAAACAATAAATTAAAACTTGAAAGAATACCGGTAGGTAAAATGGTTCTCAAGTTATTACAAAGCATAACATTTCACTTCTATATCTTGCTCACTGTTGAAGGCTGTAAAAATGATGCAACTGTTTTAACAATGTCTTACACTTAATACTAATCATGTGCCATAACTCCTGAACAGAATATGCAGAAATTGTCAAAATCAAACAAAACCAAATTTGCTAACCAAAACAATAAATTAAAATTTGGAAGAATACCGGTAGGTAAAATGGTTCTCAAGCTATAACAAAGCACCATATTTAACTTCAAGAACTTGCTCACTGTTGAAGGCTGTAAAAACCTGGTTATGAATAAATTTGGAACTGTTTAATAAGACATAAAAAGACGTAGATTTATTGTCATCTTTAATTTTTATTTACCAACATTTTACATCATACACAACTGAACAGATGTGGTCACCTAAAATGCACGTATTCATTGTAACTACAGTGAAATGTGTCTAAAACATACACCTTTCCTCACTGATCATTATGTTTAAATTACACAGAATTTACTAAATATCATTCACTGTGTCAACTAAAATACAGTGCTGACATGTTTTCCATCTCAGTTAAGAAATATGTCACTGTATGTGATCGATAACTGTGATTATAATACTGGTTATGTAATGAAAACAATGTCGTTCTTGCAGAATCTGAATTTAAAATGTCTCGTGTAAAAATGCCTACTTCTTTTTCAGATTTCTTCCTTAAAAATAGTTTTTCACTAAGGATTTGTAATTCAATTTTTCCATGGTGTGTACAAATTTCAAGACAGAAAAAAAAAGTGAAATGCCTTAAAGAAATATTATAGATAAAATAAATTGTAACTGATTCCAATTTAAGATTTCAATTTTTATACCATTATAATGATGTAATGAAATGTAAATGGCTGGAAACAGTTTTATAGAATCTTAATTCAATTTAAGACTTGTCATTGAAGATTCCAGTCTGATTTAAACATATCACAAGACATTGGATTGAAAAGTTTTTCTATAAACTTTCATTGTACAATGTTTGAAAAAACATGTTAAGAACATGGCATTGGCATAGAAGAGACTTTACAATTTCAGAAGAACTTTTTGGTATAACATTTATATTTTTCTATTTTCATTTTCATAATCAAGTCATTAATAATTTATTAGAATAATATAAAAATAAGTAGACAAAATCAGACAAATTATTTATTCTATTTTAAATTCTTTACCACAAAGAAAAAATAACAATAACACATTAGCAACAAATTTTTAGTATTTTCAGGATTTATTCTTATCAGTTTTATCAATTGAAAGTCGGTAAAATTCTCTTTCAGGTCAATTTTTTTTTTTTAAGATAAAAGGTACAAATAATGATATTTAAAATAATCCCCAAAACTCTTGATCAAATGTCTTAGACAGAAAAGGCCTCTGGAGTGGGTTTCACACAAAAATAGTATGACTAAGATTGATCGTAAAGTATACTGTATTGTTTATGACTTAAGATCAATCTTAGTCCTAAGTTTTTTTGTGAAACCCACTCCTGACTAGTAACAAAACACTTTTCCTTTTATTTGGAGACTGAATTCATTTGTATTATATTCCACTAATATTTTCAATAGAAAAAAAATGTTACAATATAGAAAATAATAAATAACATGAATGGAAGATAAGAAATAGTGTCTTTGCTAATGCAAATAAATAGATGTCAAGGAAAATTTTACAACATTGTAGTGACCTCTTGTTCCAAGGATTCATGCATACTGTGTCAACGCTTTCATTATGTTCATAAAATCACATAATCAATAAATACTTTTTACATATAACAGGAAAACTTCTTTTTTAATTAGAAGCTCCCTTTTCTTAATTGTTTCTGATTACTAGTGTGAAACAATAGTGTTCTTTTATACTGAAAGTAGAAGGTATATTTTTTGGTTTAAGATTTTTTTAAACCCAAAAATCTGCATGTGATGTTGAAGTATCAGTATGCCAAAATGGCTGTTAAACTGCAGTAAAATAACATTCATCTCATTTAAAATAGTGAAAGGTCTATAATAAAACGTGTAAAAACAGTTGATTGTAAGATTGGTTTATGGTAATGTGTAAAAATAAAACTATAAATCACTTTCGAATAAGTCAGCTTTTGGATTCTTTCTAAAACAAAATCCATTTGCGTCATTTACTATGATTATTATAACAGAATATGTGTAAAATTCAGATGCATGTTTAAATCCTAAGCTAGCTGTATTTATTTACTCCTTATTGTAGAATTTAGCTGCAAAAAAATCCATGTCCTGAATTCAATATTTACATACTCTGGACTTAAAAAAATTGCTACATCATGCATATCATAGTTTCTTACATAACCAAAGCTGTTCTATCTATCTTTTAAATTATTGAGCATAAGAGAAGGAAACACGAAAACAAATCTCAAAAGAGCATAAAAAATCACAGGAAAAATTTGTGCCAATATTGGCATGAAATTCAGTTAGCTTTTTTCATGGAAAATATCAAAAAATCTGGACGTTTCCAAATACATTCTATTGAGTTCTTTTAAGGAACATTTTTCTGATTCCTAACATCAACATATTATTTATTTTAATTCACTGAAATAAATTCACCTTGCCCTATCGTCCTCAAAAAATTAAATATTAATGCCTTGAAAGGACCCCAGGACATTTTCTTGAATAGCCCCAACAATAAATATATTACATACTATCAGTATTTTTTTCTCTCTCTTAATGTAATCCATATGTAGCAGTACTCTTGTTTATAAAAAACAATTTCTTCACTTTCAAAGTAAGTTCTGCTCAAATAAATAAAAATATGAATCACATACTACATTCTATCAATTTCTTTGTTATATAAAACCGAATCAATAGAATGCAGATTAAGTAATAAGGAGACATCGAAGTTAGTGGACTATCATCATAACTTATAGGCAAGAAAGCACTTTACTAAAAATGCTTTCTAACCTTTGAAAGTAAGCATTGTAGTCAGCCTGAACATAGGTAATGTCTACAATGCTTTCTTTTGTATACTGGTATTCTGTACTGCTATAACAAGTAACATTCACAACAATTCATTCATTCATTTACACACTCATGCAAACTCTGTCCGTCAAACAAATGTTCGGCAGTATGATTGGAGTCTATTTGGCATCCGCTGAACAATCATTATTAAAAATTTCATACTCTGTATGAATATAACTAATAAAATCGTGGATAAAAATGCCATTGATTATTTCAGATAAAAATTGTTTTCTATAATCACAAGCTTCAACAATATCCGTCAACAATTTATCATCATCATAATCATCCCAATGTTTTACTTGCAGTAAGAGGATGATCAAAATTAAAACATGCCAATCTCCAATCAACGAATTTTATCATATCACATCATTGTAAAACTATTCATTGGTGACATCCCTGCTGTAGATTCACTAAAATCGTAATATATCTCTAAGCTGTGCCTCCAGTGGCTGTTGTACCCTGGGCATCTGGGTTGGTTGTAGTGTCCTGAGATGAGCTTTGTGGCCCGTCATTTACAATGGCACGAATGTGTGGAGGTATAAGTTTAGGGTTGAGATTAGGCTGTATTGATAATTCTGAAATATAAGTAACAGGTTAATTTAATTTTTCATTCCACTAGTAATTATAAATAATACTATTCTTATCTATAAACATTTTTGAATTATAAGGTATATTGCTACTGTACTGCTTAAAAATCATAGTAAAGATTATGTATTTGCAGGAAAAGCATTTCATCATTAAGTTCATCATGTTCACCAGGTGCACACAAAGTTTCACAAGAATGCAAATGTTAGCTTGCAAAGAATACCCCTGATGGAGTCTGACAGATGTGATCACTCATCACTTACAAGCTGTTAGTCCTAAATAGACATTCAGTTGATAAGAAATGCATACATGTCAAGTGACATGATATTCGCGTGTAATACACGCTTTTTCAACGGTTTACACGCGAGGATTTTGTCACATGGCGTGTACACGCTTTTCACCACTTTACACGCAATTACACTTTTTCGTTCTTTTCATTTTTTGGTCGTTAGTGATATCGCTATTCTCGGTTTTTTTCCTTATTTGGCGATAAATACCGAAAAATTCGAAGTAATTGTTTGGCTGCCATATTGTTTATTTTTCTATGGCCAAACAGTAAAAGGTAAGTAGTTTGTGATTAGTTTTAACGATTTTGTGACTTTCTTTCAAATTCACTTTATAGGGGAAATGTGCACAGAAAGAGGTCACTTTCAGGGCCTGTACCGTTGTCTAAAGTGCCGATTGTTAAGCCTAAACGATGTGTACGGCAAGATTCAAGATTTATAAATTATATTTTGGAGTTCGAGTTTAAATGATCGAGTGACAAGTAACGCTTAATTTGTGCATTCTATGTTGCAATGATAAAAAAACAATACATGTGAGAGGAGAAATACAATGTAGCTATTTGAATAAGCATTTAACATGTTTATCTAATGGAAATCAAATTTATAAAACATTTTTCTTTTTCAATTTCAGTTTCAAATCTAGCCAACACGGCAACAGATTTCTACAGGCCATGGGGATAAAAATATCACAGAACTGTTGGATCAGCTCTCATAATACCAGCTTTCTTCTGATGAACTACCCAGTTTTAACCAGGCAATAGCAATGGGAGCAATGGCAGAGATAATAGATGACATTTTACATTGCCAAAATAAACCAATATTATGACATTCTTTCAAATCTTGATGAAGCTAATTCAGTCAAATATCAATTCCTACTGTGGGAGAGCCTTTTCAATTATAAAGAAATTGACACTGAAATCTGATCAGAACTTGACTATGTTACATTTGTATTGTGTGCTGTTATCAAATAAATGTAACTAAACTTGAAACTGGCAGTTATTTTGAATATGTGCCTAGTGACGGTGCTTTAAAAGCAACATAACAGACCACTGTTTAATACAATAAAAGTTCACAGTAGAATATATTTTGTTTTTTTTATATTCACAAATTTGTATGAAATTATGAAAATTACCACATTCATATAAACAAGTCCGCATCTACGCCACGCGTTTTTACACGCTTTTTGACATATCATGTCATGTCATGACATGATTTCCCATTGTCAGAGGTTGACATGTATGAAGAAATGTGTGACAAAAGTATTTATTAGGTGTATGTATAAATGGACAAGGTGATTGCAATAGCCTTGTTCATATAGGGTACAAAAAGTCTTTACCAAAAGAAAACCCATATCAGTTTGCATAGTAAGTTATACTCCAGAATATAGCGATTGGACACTAATGATGAACACTAAATCATGTCAGGGCTATTCCAGAAAAAAATGTATGGGGGGGTTGGAAGGCACTTTTTGTCAGCACCCGCCACCCAGACAATTGTAATTGAGACTTATAGTGCATTATAGTGTGAAAAGTTGCTCTGATACCCATCACCCATGTATTATTAATATAATGTGCCTTCCAACCCCCCCCCCCCCCCCCCCCCCCCCCCCCCCAAACATTTTTTTCTGGAATAGCCCTCAACGGAAACAAAAAGAGGATTGATGAAAAGATAAAATTAACACCTAATGTATCAAAAGTGCCCAACTATGACTTATAATGATTTAAAAGTAACAGTTCTTCAAGCTGTTGGTTTTTTGTTATTTAAAAGAAACTAAGTTCTAAACCATCCAATTTAACTGGATCTCCACATATTGGATAATTCTAATGCAAGTCCAGAAGTAAAGATTTTTTTCAATTCCATTTTTAACATGACATGAAAAACTTAGAAAGTAAAAATAAAGATGTAAATTTATGTCATGCATGTACTTACCTTGAGGGGTGAAATTAAATAAGGGTGGCAATTCTCTACCATTGGGTAACCTTGTAGATGGTTCTCTCAATTCGTCAAAAAAACAATGAGCACATGCTTCAAGAGGAGATATTCTAGCTGACGGAATATATTCTAATAACCGACTGACAACCTGTATAGCCTCTTGTGGTGTTCTTGGTCTAAAAACCTACAATACAAATCAGTTATTTTAATATATAATACTTCAAGATAATTTATTTCCCATAATACATCGTATATTCAAGGGTAAAAGTGCACAAAAACGTAACATCCAGATAGCGGGAGTTTCTTCATTATCTTAAGTTACTGTTGCCAAGGTACAGTAAACAGGCCATGTCACATATTTACATAATTTTATAAAATGACAGCCTCGGTCAACAAGATAATTTGCAATGGCAAGTGTTGTAAATAAGTTTTTTTTTTTTTTAGGGATATTCAAACTGCTATTAAAGAGTGTCCTCATATTATAATGTGTGATGTCTTCAGAGGAAATCTGATGACATCACATGTAAATTATGAAAATGCTATAAAATGTGAAATTGTAGTTCTGTCTTTATTGATATATTTTGTGTAGTATGTAGATTTACAAAATCTGCTTCAAGGACAGCATGACCTTTTTATGTTGTTTTTATAACTTCTGTTCCTGTTTACAAATTTGAATTGCTTTTCTCTTTTCATTCTTTATTGTATTTTCTTTTCTGTCCATCTTGTTTTTTCTTATAATAATTGACATTACAAAGATGATTAGTGGTCATTTTTGTTTCATACTGATTTTGCAGTTGATGACACTTTGTGTTGATTGCAGATTCAGATTCAATAGTTTATTGCATCTTATTGATAGTCTCAAATGTAAATACAACTTTTTTTGTCAAATTGTTTGGACACTATTCCAAAAGTTGAAAAAATATGTTGACATCAAGATGTCTTTTAAATTTCTTGTATCATTGAATTACCATCTCACTGATGGTTACATTATATCTTTTGTCCAAGTTTGCTTTAGCTTTTCACTTTGTCGTTTAACAGTTATCTTTGAGTTTTTTTATGCTTTTAGTCAGTTTCAAAATTGGGTTTTTTTTTTGCCTATGTTTATGCCTTCAAAAGCAAAATGACAATCAAATAGTTATAAAGGCAAGACATTTTTATCTGTAAAATTAACAAATACTTGAGGTCAACCTTTACCTATGTTTTGACACAGAATCACATAATAGTTCACTCATATGATGTATAATAATATTTTTTAATATCAAACCTTGTTCCACGGATGTGTTTTTATCTGTGGAAATTTAAATTCCGTGTAATTAGGATTCATTTCTTTTATTTGGTCTCTGTTTGGGGTGCCTAGGACTTTTATTATTTCTACCAGTTGATCAACGCCACTGTCCCCAGGAAATATAGGCTGGCCTAGAAGTAATTCGGCCAGTACACACCCTGCAGACCACACATCTGAAAATAAGGACAGAATAATTCAAACATTGCAACAATAGTCATCATGGTCATATACATTAAATAAGTAAAAAGAAAACTTGAGAATTCAAACTTGACAAGTCTGAATCAGTGGGAAATGTTGGGAACAAAATATTTTGAAAAAGCTCTGTAGATTAAGATAGTAATTCATTGCAGTTTGATTTTAATAGGAAAGTTTCAACCATATCAATTCTACATTTGTCTATATAGTTTCTGTCTCATAAAATGTAACTTGAATTGGCAAAATCAAAGTCAGCTGTCTTGTGCATGTTGTGTATCAATAGAATTTCTTAAATCTGAAAAGATGAAACTAGCATCTACAAATCAAAGCGAATCAGTAGTACAACTTTAATTGATGTAAAACATATAATGTATCAAACACAGTCTACAGTCCCAAAATGGTCATATTTGCAATAAAAATGTCTTTAGTTAAATTGACTGAAATAAATATTCAGAAATAAACCAACCTACTGTCAGAATATCCAAGATGGGTAATTTTGATATTTAGTTCATACTATTTTGTCATGAAAAGATTCAAGATATAATTTTGACTTGTAATGAGTTTAAAGTTATCAGAAAATTGTGCTACATCAGCAATACTCAAAAGAATGATAAGTGTGAAAATAGTTACTTTGGAGATGAAACTTTGGAATTTGATGGGCTTGTGTTTATTTACACCTCCATATTCAGACGTAAAATTTGACATTCAATTGATCCATAACTTGACATTTAAATGCCTAAACTTAAATTTAAAATTATGTAAAAATCAATATTTCACTGTTTATATAAATCAATACTTCTTCCTGTTAACCACTAAAATAGTAAAATAACAAAAATACTGCAGGAAAATTCAAAATAGAAAGTCCAACAGGTCAAACACATCAAACAATTAGAAAACAAATCTCATATTCCTGAATTGGAAAAGGCATTTCTTTTGTTTAGAAAAATAGAGAGTTCAACTTGGTTTTACAGCTAGCTTAAACTCTAACTTCATGACAGTCATATAAAATTCCATGATATTGACAACAATATTGAACAAAGTGTGAACAAAACAAGCAGACATAATGTCAAAAATAGGGGTACATCAGTTGTTCACTATGAGTATGACACCATTTTTATGGTACTAGCACAATGCATCACAAGGATGGTAATGTCCTACAGAATTTGAAAACTGTGACAAAATAGCATTACCATTGAAAATGTTTTTTACCTTCCCAATGACAAGCTTTTGAAATTGACTAAAATCATTTGAATATTTTAAATTTCATGATATTGCTGCCTGTAGTTAGTTATGAAAAGTTAAATACCTATTTGACATGTATAGTCTGTAGCACCAAATATTAGCTCTGGAGCTCTGTAATATCTTGAACAAATGTATGAAACGTTGGGTTCTCCCCTTACTAAAACCTTGGCACTGAAATGAAGATATGGACATTTTATAAACACAAGTCTAGCATGTTAAAGTTTGTCCTTTTGACAGATAGAAGTTTATTGACAAAAACACAATTATACTTACTATTATATAATTTAACATCATAACAATAAACTGTTCAGCCTAAACCACTTAATCTTTATTTTCTCAAAAGTCAATATAAAAGCCAGCTTATAACTTGTAGGCACTGATAAAAAAAATCGGTTCTTCTTGCATTGACAACTATAAATTAAATATTGAATTGTTCTTATTAAAGCACTGTGAGGCAAATTTAGGAATATATCATGGTTCAACTTTAATTTAAGACAAAGAAAGATAACTCCAAAATTTAAAATGATGATACTACACACATTAGGGCTATTCCAGAAAAAAATGTATGGGGGGGTTGGAAGGCAGTTTTTGTCAGCACCTGCCGCCCAGACAATTGTAATTGAGAATTGTAGTGCAGTATAGTGGGAAAAGTTGCTCTGATACCAATAACCCATGTATTATTAATACAATGTGCCTTCCAACCCCCCCATACATTTTTTTCTGGAATAGCCCTTACAAACTTTCTTATTTATGTAGAATTTATATTGTGTCAATTTATTCATTCAGTGTATGTTTACTTGTTTTTGTTAATCTATGCTTTTGATTGAGTTAAGCCATATCAATTAATATGTGTCATACACGTAGATCCAATTTATTCATTCAGTGTATGTTTACTTGTTTTTGTTAATATGTGTTTTGTTTTTTATTTAGTTAAGCCATTTCAATTGATATGTTGTAAGCATGCCTTTCTATATTTTAATGTTTTACCACTACATCTGGTTAAGGCGGAGGTTGGCACCTATTAAAACATTTCAACCGACTTATGTTTGCACTTGTCCTAGGTAAGGCATCTGTTGTTCAGTGATTGTCTTTTGTTGATGTGGTACATAAGTGTTTCTTTTTTTTATATAAGATTAGACGTTTGAATAGTTTTACACTTGTCATTTTTGGGGCCCTTTATATCTGTTTGGTGTGAGCCAAGGCTCCGTGTTAACCTATAATGGTTTACTTTTTACTAATTGTGACTTGGATGGATATTTGTCTCATTGGCACCCAGACTCATACCACATCTTTTTATAACTATATAACTTGATAATTATTATTTGTGTTCAATATATATATACAATATTTTTGATGATCTCAAAAGAACTTTTTTTTTAAGTCTTGAAAACTTATAACTATAAAGCTAGCCATACAAGGTTTTGTTGTATGAATACAATTTTTTTTTATCAATCTATCTTACCTGCCAAAGTCACACAACTTGAGTACACCTGTTTCCGGGTCTAATAATAAATTCTGCGGTTTTATATCTCTATGACAAACTCCTTGTGAATGAATATATGCTAAACTTCGAAATAACTGGTACATGTACAACTGCAATTGAAACAAAAATATTTAGGATACCATAACTTTAAACATATATGTATAAGTCTATCTTCAATAAATATCTTTAAAAAAAATAATTACAAAAACTGTTTTAAAAAACTTCTATAATGTCTATTTTACACATATGTGGTATTTAACTGTAGCAGTGGCCAAGTTGTATGCTAGGAATGATTTTTGACATGTCTGGTTTAAAAAACATCTGGTATCGGACAATGAGATTTTTTTTGAAAGCTCAGATTTTATGGTATACATAGGAGACAAGACAACAAGAGCAAAATGTCTTAAAATGATGACAATGTTTGCATGGGCCATTTAAACAAGATGTTCTTGTGCCATGTAATAGAATATAAATGAACTAAAACAAAACGTAATGTGGATATGGATGTTGACAATCATATGGTTGCAAGGTTTCTGTGTATAATTTTTTCCTGTAACAAAATAAACACTGTATTTTCTGTAACATCTTACCTTGATATATAAAACAGGAATCGTCTGCTTGGATTTACTATAGTGTCGAGCTACTCTGTAAACGGTCTCAGGAACATATTCTAGGACTAAATTTAGGAACACTTCGTCTTTCTAAAAAAAAAATAAAAAAAATATAGGTACATAAAATATGATTAATAAGAAATGAAGAAAACACAGGAAAAAATGATAAGTTGTATAGTCAACTGATTTATTTTATGTGGTAATCAGGGATATCTGTGAATTATGGATGCAAGTAAATTAATAAGTAAATATGATTCCTGATTGTTTGAAATGCTTTTATTGATTGTCTAATATCGCATATGAATTTTTCATGCTGATTTTTATTTGTTATGTAATAATGTATAGATACAGTTACATCATTTTTTACTCATCCTCATCCATGTGTAAGAGCTGATGTCAAAATCAATTTCCCTTTTTTTGCATAACTGTTTAAATGCAATTCTAATAGCACACACTAAACAAAATGATGAAGTTTACTTTATCAATAACTATTACAACTCTGTCATATTGTCTTTGTTATGGTTTAAGCTTTAAAAGAATGTTAACTATGTCTACTAACAAAATTTTCCACATCATTTAATAACTCTCTTGATTTTGCCTACATTTACATTTCATAGACACCAGCGGTTATTTATGGCTTCATTTTTTGTAACTCTTATTTCACATTTATACGTGTGTATATAAGTATCATACAGTTTGTCATTTATTCTCACTCATACTTTTCATATATGAAATTCGTATACTTTCTTAAAGCTAAAAGTTCTTCAATTTTCAGATGCTTGTTTCAACAGGAAGACCATGAGCTTAAGATTATATTTCCATAATTTTGATGTTCTATACATGTAAATTGTCTATTGGAAAAGCCATCATTTATGAAAATAATATTTTGAATTTCAGCCATGAATATGTTGGTGTACATGTTACATAAACTGTATTACATCATTATTATTGAACAAACTTTCTGGTAAAAAAAAAACAAACCAAAACAACTAATAATATAACTACACCTGGACAACAAATCATTTTGATATCAATTAGTTTCAGGGTAGCTCCATGTCAATTAACAAACAGAAAGAACTATAGATAAAGAAAATATTTAACATACAACGTTCATATATATCTTACATTTTGTCACTTGATATCTAGACAAAGGAATAATAATTACCTTTTCTCCAGCTGAGTAGAAGAAATATTTTAATTTCACAATATTTGAATGTTCAAGCTTCCTCATTATTTGCAATTCTCTGTTCTAAAAATATAAATAAAACAGTACATTATTAACATGACAATGACGTTGAATATATGAGACAAACTGCAAGGAAAGCTTACAGAATGAGCTGCAGGTCCTCACATAAATATGATATAAAGCAATGACAACATCTATGATTTCCTAGGGAAACCACAATACTAGATTGGTTAAAAAGAGGTGCACCCAGGGCTTTAGTCATGACTCATGTTAGCTGGTATAGTTTAAAGAAGTATCAATAAATTCTCCAAAGGGGTTTCTGATTACCCTTAGGGACCAAAATAATCCCCTAGTCCATGATTTGCTGCAAACAGAAACCCCAAAATTAATCTGGAAAACAATTTGAATAGATGAACAAAAACTCAAAAAGCAAAAATTTTGGTTTCCCCTTGTTCTTTTCGTTTCTCCTTAAAACATGTTAAAACAAAACATTAAATATATAACCACAGCCTTAATTTTTTCATCAATAGCAACAATTAATTTGAAGATAATTTGTTGAAAGGCATTTGCACTGAAACATATGGACCAGCAAGCCCCTTGTACAACCAAAAAAATAACCTGAGTTCTGTCAGAAAAAGCATATTTAGACCGATTTTATAGACTGTATATATAAATGTACATTTTGTTCGTACAAATGTTTGCAATACCTTTTCAAAACACTATAACACTATAACAGTGGAATACATTTGTTCGGAAGTAATGTTAAATTGATAAAAAAGCAGATTAATCTCCCTTTCAATTCTATGAAATTCATATGATTACTACTGACCTTGAATCTTTTGTCTTGTAAGACTTTTTTGATAGCAACAAGTTCATTGGTTTCGACTAGCTTGGCTTGATAAACTACCCCAAAGGAACCATTTCCTATAACTTTTGCATCAGTATATGACACTTCTTGTGTTCTATCTGATCCTGTTCCAGCAGTGGCTAAAACAGTTGTCACTTTACTACCGTCTTTACCTGAAATAAGAATGAAAGTATTGCATTGTCAATTTGTGTCTTAAAAAAACAAAATATACCCCTATGGACCATATCTCTTATATTCAGCAGGCATGAATACCCAGTGTAAATACTGCTATACATGTATGACGTGGACCCTTGTCTGTCTCAGGTTGTACTAGACCCCTACTTATGAATGAAAGGTTTTATATACATATGATATCAATATACCTAAATATATATGTAACTTAATAACCTCCATTGGACAACAGGATTAGCAAAAGGTGGGATAACAGATTTCTTTTTTGTGTTGGGAAATACATGAACTGACAGAAATGGGTAATACTGGGCTTGTTTTACACTTAGAAGTAAAGAAATATTGTAGTTTCATAGTTTTGATAATAAATAGTTACATTTGGAAAAGAAAAGCAACGAGAGTCCTAAGAAGATAAAATAATTTAATTTTTCATTTTCTTTTACAGTTAGAATACAAATAAGTTTTGTCAATTGCACATTTTTCTGCCTAATTTATTTCCCAGTTTTGTTTGAATCAATCCAAGGTTTGAAAAAGAATCATGATGTACATGTAAGTGATTTTTTTGTAATTGCTATACAATCATATCTCTAATAAATAAACACCCTAGGGAAATAGGTCATCAACATTTCTAAAGATGAAAAGACTAATTAATGAAATATAAACTAATCTATGTTATAATCTTCCTAATTACTTATCAATTAGTGATGTTCATACATGTAAAAGAAACAATATTGTGTAATGAACAATGACAAAATGTCTGTTTTGTCATTTTCGTTTGATGTAATTAATTGTTTACCTTTAATATTAATTATATAATCATATATTATAATGTATAACAAATCAAGAAAAAAAAATCAAATGTTAACCTATAGCATTTATAGTTTAACCAATTAAGTCGAAATAGCAATTTATAAATCTGATTGGGAAAACTTTTTACATTTGTCTACAGATGTTTAAAGTTGCTTGACCAACATAACAATATGCTTTCTCATTTGTATACTTTTGTCCTGTGGTGGTACAACTTGTTTTCCTTCATATATTCAGTAATATTCTTCAGCAGAATATAAAATATACATGTATATTACTTTTGAATATATTCATGCATATTCTAATTTCACTATGAAGATAAGGAACAAACATACAAGTATACCAGTTGATTCTGTCCATTTGCAATTGTCATGTTTAGTATTCTTAATTTTCTACCATATTTTAATTGCATACATGTCATGCATGTACATGTACATGTATAAGACATTTTGAATCTCATTCAACATGAGATTAATTTGAATTGACAGTCACATAAAAAATCTTTTTGAGAGTCTATGTACTTTTGTAGTTATAATAACCAGATTTTTTCTGTTGGATTTATAAACATGGTGCAGACTACACGAATGAATTTTATTTTTACAGGACATTCAATCTAGAAGCATCCTACATTTTAGCTTTACCAGACCGAATGAAATTTTGGACCGGAATTCAACCAAATTTTACCAGACCGATCCATTATTCACCGGATTTGTCCGACGTATTTCGTGTAGTCTGATGGTGGGCTTCTGATGTTTTCTGCTTTGGTCGGTTTGTTGTCTCTTTGACACATTCCTATTTTCCATTCTCTATTTTATATTTATATGTACCATAAATGTCAGTGAACTGGCATAGTTACAGGACTCATCCTTCAGAATCTCAGGGAGAAGTGCTTGTTGGCATGCTGCACTATAATGTTTGGTTTTTACAAAGATAAATTTACATATGTATCTGGCCAACAGTATCTTACATGTACAATGAATTTAAGTTCTTATTTTGTATTGTTCAGTCCAATTAATTTCATGACAAAGAATAACTTAACAGTCATGACAGTAGCCTCATTTTATGTCATAAATAAAATTGTCATTTTAAGAAAAAACAGTTATATTTTTCTCATCCTGTAAAATATACAAATGTACTACAATTCTACCATTTTGATATTTATAAATGACTACATTGTAGCATCTAAAACAGGTTGGGGACAACCCGTCAAATTGGAAACCAGTCCCCATTAAAGTATTCTTTTGAAAGTATTTATTTTCTTAGCCGAGTCTTTTTCCTTAAAATAGCACAAATTCATGGAAAATGGAATAACTTCTCCCCACAAAATGATTTTTTTGCATTTTGGATTTAGAAAGTTTATACATGAATTATTGAATGTTGTCAATATTTAGAGTCAGAAAGGCGTGAGCCCTGCCATCTTTCAGCTCTGCTCTGTTAATGTAGTACTAGTTGACTAGTAAGAGAACATAGCAGCTGGCCAGTAGAAAACAAAACTTAAAAGACAAAAGACATGAGTTCAACTTCCAATTGTAAACTTTATGTAGCAACATTCCAGCAGTGCCTGCTTTATACGGAGTACATTGTATATACATATGGACCATAATTTGGTATTCGGCCTTTGGTTTCTTTTTGTATCCTTTTTTATAAGTTCTAAAATTTTAACTTTTATTTTGTGGGTTGTGTTGGTGTTAGAATAGTATGAATGGAACAATTGAGTTTTTCGAGAAAAAATTAATACATTTTGATTCACCGTTTACGTGACAGGAAACCAAACAGGAAACCAATCTTTATTTTCTTTATTTTGCACAATATAATTCAAAAGGCATAAATAAACACCATTACTAGTGTTACTTGCTTCATGTTAATATTTAAAATCTATTTTCAATGTTATATTAAAGTTTTTTTTAAACGTGACAGGAAACCATAAGAAACCGAAAGCATTTTTTTAGTTTTATTTTATTGCAAAATCTGCTTAAAATAATCTGAACAGTATACTTTTTCTTAAAATCCATCTTAAATGTAACAGTATTATAAAACTCCTAAATATGTGCTTGTTTTGAAAACAATTAGTACAATTTATTCAGAATTTTCCATATTTTCTTCATTGATACAGGATACCATAATCGTTGTATCTTGATGTTTTGGCCAAAAAAATATATTTATATTTGGTTTTTGAAATTCCAGTTATATAAAATTTATTCCAAATCATTGGCAATGTAAAATTCTGTAAATCCAGTAAAGAAAAAAACTTTTAACTTGGAATTAAAATCTTTAAAATAGGCACCATGTGATATTTGTGACCTGTACACCATCTACATGGTTTCCACATTTTAACTTACTTTTGTGGGCTAAAAACAATAAAGTACTTCCTTTCAAGTCATGCCTGGTAAAAGTTTACTTTTCCTTTGACAAGTTTATTGCGTTTCTGAAAAGTGTTTGCAGAACATGAATAAAAAAAATAATTAAAAATTGTGACAAAGTTACCAACTTTGTACATTCCAAGTGTAACGGTATATTAACATGCATTTATCATTTAATTATCTTTATTCACCTAAAATATCCAGTAATATTTACTGCTGAAGCAAAATCAATCCAACGAACATCGGCACTATGATAAGAGACGTAATTTCGATTGAATTTTCCAAGGACCCTTTACATCGTTATTGGGAAACGTAGTGTGTTTAAACGTCGGTCAAATTTGAAATCGATTTTGTCAAGTCATTGGGCATTTATTTTCACACAAGATCGTATGTAACATTATGCACATAGGAATAATAATAGACCCCCGGCGCAATCTCTTTGAAAATTGTATTTTCCTTTTTTAAACAAGTCGAAACAAGTCTACAGATTATGTTTGCTAACATCCCGTTGGAAACAAAAACAATGTTTAGAACTAGTATATCGTATGTCCGGCTGTAAGGGCATGATCACATGTTAGTCACATGTTTCACGTATGACCGGAAATGATTAGAACTTAAGGACAAAAACAATTTTAATAAATAACTGGACTTCTGTTTCGTGTGAAATATAACGCATAACGATAACGTCATTTTCTTACTTAATTATTACGAAGATCAAAACAAGAATGTAAATCATCTCTGATTTAACTGTTTGAACATCTCGCGAGAGTTCATATTTGCATATTGTTTTTAAGAATTCTATTACAACAAAGCAGATTACATCATCTAAAATTTGCGTTACGAAATCGGACACAAAAATCACGCCACTGTTCTTACATCTGCTACATAAATACTTATAGTTCTCGGCATTTTCTTCTCACTATTCTTATTGGTCGATGTTCTTTGTTATTTGAAAGCAAAAGTTACGAATTTGCCGGTGACGATTATCTATAAATCAGTCAGCGTTATGCTCTTCGGAAGCAAAAAGTAACTCGAGAAACGACACAAAAATACGGTTGTAGAATCTTTGAAATCCGTATATTTCAAATTTTTTTCTAGGGAAGAGTAGCATACACTTGTATGTTAATAAAAATAATGGCATCTTTAGATGCAGTTACAACTTTTCTTACAGTAATTCAAATTTTATCACTTTTCTTTAGTTATAGGAAACGGAGCCCAATAGCAAATTATGGTCCATATGTATCTCCCAATTGATACAATATTCCCAGGCTTGTTTTTCCTATGATGATTTCCTTGATAGAGGGTTGCTGTTACAGTAACTAGGAAGATATTAAACCAAGAGTTCCAAATGATGAAATTTAAATCATCCCTTCTTAAATTTTAAGGATGCCATCACGATTTGGTTGACCATTCTGGAATATCCGTTTCACAGATGATATTTGATGTTCCTTATGTGGAAACTGCAATCCTGTTCCATTTTCACGAAAGTGACCTATCAATTAGAATATTTACCGGGTTTGAAATAAAATGAGCAATATGACTGGTGCCACATGTTGAGCTGGATCTGTTTATCAATTGGAGCACCTGACGTCACTGAGATATTTATATATCTTTTTAAATGAGAAACCCTGAGTATGTGTAACTTACTAGTTTATGTATGTGCCCTTTTTTGCATACATGTAGGCAACGCGCAAGTGCCCTTTTGATAAATAAATTACCATGCCCTTATTAAGTTCTAGATAAAACAACATACATATTGTGCTGTAAAACAATTGAGTTAAATGTACTGGATATTTTTTTTGAGAAGCCTGTTATTTTGGGGATAAATTAACTCTAATGAAAAATTCCCGATGAAGAGAGCTGAGCAACTGTTGGTTGTGATCAGTGATGAACAACCCGGCAATTGTACATGTATATCACTTTTGAGGATCCAGAAAGAAGGTGCAATGGAAGGAAAACAATGTCATTGCCCCAGTCACCAAGAAGAACCATGTCAGCCTGATACCAGTTGCAAGACAAACATGTTCAGTCAAAATGGAAAAAAATTGACACAGGGCTTTCCCTTGAAATTGAAGTAGAAGGCTCAATTAAAATAATAGGCGACTGTAACATGCGTTCGGCGAAGCCGGACGCCCACCAAGCTCTTGGTGCCTTACGGCAGGGGGTCTGGGGTCCGCTCAAGGCCACCAGAAGCTCTGGCATAAATAGAGCAAAATCCTGCATTTTAGCAATCTCCTGGCATCTATTATCATCTTTCAAATGACCATTTTTTATGTATGAAATTAAAGAAAAAAAAAATCTCAAAGATATTTCATTTTTTTTATGTTATAGTTTTTTATTTTATTACCTTATGCTTAAAATTCATTTACTTTTAAAGGAGTTTTATTTTTATAATAATTTGGTTTGTTAGAAATCTTGATTGATTTATTTTGCATAACTACGTGCATTTGTAAACAAATGACCCACCTTTTCTCTATAAAGACTGTTACACGTATTTAAATCATACAATTATTTCTCAAATTGACAGAAAATTGATATATCCTCTGATTTTCGCTTTTTTGTATACTGTTCAATAAGTCGGGATACATAAATCATTTGGAAATGTTATTTATTTGTGGTCGAGTCGACAATATTCTACTTTCGTTTTTGACCTTGATTCTCTGAACACCACGTGGGTTTTGAAAAATGAACTTCAAAAGATACTGTTTTCCAGATTCTGAACAAATTGATCTACTGTATTTTCTTTAATTTGACTGCTATTATTCCATAACATAAGATTGTCATCCTATCTGATTGTCTTCACGTTTTATAAGCCAAAAAAAAAGCCAACGAGTTAATGACCATCGGAACGTCTCTATTGTTATCGTTCAATGACCACCGGAACGTCTCTCTTGTTATCTTTGAAAAGAAACGATGCATTCTGACTTTAAATAGACAGCCAATCAGTGACCTGAATTCATGTGAACTATATTTAGCCCAAGGTAAACACTGACTTCTCATCCTTGTTTATCGTGACCGCGACTTTGCGACAATACGTCTCTCGGCTGCTTGTAAACATTTGAAAAAGATATTTTTGTCTTTTTTAATTTATATTTTTGTCAGTGAAGTAGCCGGCACTTGAAACCAATGCAAACGGCGATTTCCGCCGGCTACCGGCTTAAATGAAAAGCCCTGATGACATCTTTTGGAGACATTTTTTTCATTCTACAATTTGTAGCAAGGATTGGATTCTTTTAGACAGTGAATAATTTTGTCCTTGTTTATCGCCCCCATGTAATCTTTTTCACACCTGTCTTATATTGACTTATTACAGCATGAAATAATTGTTTGACACAGCACTGATAGCTGCAAATTCTTTTATATTATACTTTTCATCTTGCAGCACATGTATATAGGTTATTATTGGGGTAGGTCAGTGCCTTGGATGCAATTTTTATATTGTGAATCACTTTTTCATATTATATCAGTTAGTCATGCGATGTGCAGTTGTTCAGACTTGGCTGTTGACAACGTGGTTTCAAACCAATGTGTATAATGAAAGGGAAATCGTATGGGTAAAATGTTAAATGCAGAAACTTAAATTTATGTAGCTGTAAATGGAAATCATTAGCAATTTCTTGGTCGCCATGTTGATTGTGTGATGACCCAATTCGGTACTGCAACTGATGGAGGATACCTACTTATTGTTCTCATTCCGCCGTAAGGTGCAGTCGATCCGGCTTTATTTCCTTCAGCAAAGGACGTTGTTCTGGGACGTCCACTCATGATCTAGAAGGATTAAAAGTCATTAAAACTGATATTCTTAGATGTAGCCTGTCAGTCACATCTCCCAAATGGCGCTCGTAAATATTCCAAGGAAATCAAGATAAACGAAGGTTTATATTCACTTTTAAGTCCAGTATTCACTTATTACATATGTCTTTTTCCATCAAAATTCAATGAAGAATATATGGGCACATTTAAATGAGTTAAAGGGTTCTATTTCCACTATTATTCAACCCGATTTGTTAATCGATAGCACAATGTTAATGCAAATTTGGTTTCCAATGGGTGATCTACAATGACGGGCGAGAACATGGCCGTGAATCTTCGTGATATCACGAGAATACAATTTTTAACCAATCACACACCAGAATTAGCTTGTTCGGCACTTTCCGTACTCGTAAAATATGCAACACGAGACAGTTGACGTATGACGTTAAAAGGAGGCACATTAAGGATAATTTTTTTTATTAGAACTAATTATTACTGAGAAAAGGTTTTATTTTTCTTGATTTTGCAACTTGATAATCAAATTTGAAATTGAAATACATATACAAATTCCATGTAGATGTTTCCCCCTCAAAATTTCGACCTCAACCTTATATTTCCCATCCTCAGTATATAACATTTAGAGGTTTAGTGGTGGACCACTTAAAAAAGGAGGGTCAGGGGTGAACACATCTTATTTTTTTTACGATCAATACTTTTGAATTGGGAAATAATGGTTGGAACCCCTTTTTGAACACGACTGGATGCCGCCCCTGAAGCAATCTGAGGTTGATGTACTTTTTTGGCATAAAAGTTGAAATTCTTTCGTGATTTTGCATTTTGTCTAATTTGGCATCTGTTGGTTTTACTTAGGCCAAACAAAATTATATTTGTCATTCCAGTTACCCTACCTACCCTACTTTTTAGTCTAAATAATAGCCTACCCTAAAGATTTATTTGTCATTTTTCATTAAACTCTATTTTGAAAAGTCACTCGTCGGAATGTTGCTCCCATAGACTCAATGTATAAAAAAAAACACCATAAAATAAAATAAAAATCCTTACCTACCTAACGAGGATCAACAGATTTAAGGCAAGTACGTATACCATCATGCAGGCCGAAAAGATTGGAAAACTCTTACTCACTCAAGCAAAGTTAGCTTTAGATGGAATTTGCTTTTATATTATTTTTGTGTCTCTTTTGACAATTATATTTACTTTTCATACTACTAGCAAATGCAGAATAAAGTCAGTCCAAGTACCAACACGTGAAATAATGGCAACATCATTTATATAGTGCTTATACCAATGTGGAACGTCTAACCTGCGTGTGACCTTAGACGACAGGGTCATGGATTCGAAATTTGTGACAAATGGTTTAGTTTAGTTTAAACAATATTTTATTCAAATAAATTGAATTGGATTGGACAACAGGCATAGCCTATGTAAGCCCTCTCCACAAAACAAGGTCAAATATATTGCATTCAAACAAAGCAACGCATACACAAACATAATGACAAAACAGAATTAAATTTTCAAAAATACCTCTTAGCTGACTGGAATGATGTTTCAAATAGTTTACTCGGATCAAAAGTATGACTATTTCAAGAATGCTTCAAATGTTAACTCAGAAAAATAAGAAAAAATAAATTATGGATGAAAAATGTTTTAATATTCTAGGTAATAAACTCCAATATTGATTTAGAGGTCTCACATTATATTAAATGGTCTCCAGTCAGCTATTTAAAATAATAAATTTAATAACTCATTTAAAAAAAAGACAAATGGTTTCTTATCAATTGCCAAGACATCAGAGGCGGATTAAGGGGGAGGGGCAGGGGGCTCCCCTTTTGGGAAAAAAATGGGTTGCTTATATAGGGAATCACTGAAGCGTGACTGGAGTGGCCCCCTCTTAGGCAGTCAGTGGGCCCCACTTATGAAAATTTCTGAATCCGCCACTGGACATAAGGGTATCGAGTATGGTGGTAACATCTATGAAAGGTGGAATTGTTTTAGTTGTGGCAACCCATTCAGACCGCAATTCATTAAAAAATGGAAAACAACACGTTTAATAATTTATTGCGTCCGAAGCGCTTTTCTGGATTTACCTTCATCAGGAACGCTCAAAGCCAAACATTTGAAATCCGAAGATGGATAAGTACCGAAAATCGTTGAAGAGCAATATGTCAAAAATACCTAAAATAAATAGCCAAATTCATCTAAAGCCAACTTTGCCTGAGGGAGTTGAAACCTTAGTTTTATAATAATTTCAAAATTCATTAAGTTTACAGCTCGACAGCTTAAAAAATATTATAACAGCTTTTACTCACTTCTAGAAACTTCACTGGACATCAGTACAGCACCCGAACAAGAAAATGAAAACTCAAACTAGAGGCTCTAAAGAGCCTGTGTCGCTCACCTTGGTCTATGTGCATATATACATAATAAACGAAGGACACAGATGGATTCAAGACAAAATTGTGTTTTGTTGATGGTGATGTGTTTGCAGGTCTTACTTTACTGAACATTCTTGCTAATTACAATTATCTCTATTTATAATGAACCTATGAATCTATCCCAGTAGTTAAAATATTTTGTAAAATTTACACATTTACAAAATTTATGAAAATTGTTAAAAAAAATTACTATAAAGGACAATAACTCTTTAAGGGATCAATTGACCATTTTGATTATGATGACTTCTTTGAAGGTCTCACTTTGCTGTACATTAGTGCTTTTTACAGTTTATCTCTATCTATAATAATATTCAAGATAATAACCAAAAAGGCAAAATTTCCTTAATTTAACCAATTCAAGGGCAGCAACCCAACAACGGGTTGTCCGATTCATCTGAAAATTTGAGGAAAGATAGATTTTGACCTGATAAGCGATTTACCTCTAACAGATATGCTCTAAATGCTTTGGTTTCAGAGATATATGCCAAAATCTACATTTTACCCCATATGTTCTATTTTTAGCCACGGCGGCCATCTTTGTTGGTTGGACGGGTCACCGGACATATTTTTAAACTAAATACCATAACGATGATTGTGGCCAAACTTGGTTAAATTTTGTCAAGTAGTTTCAGAGGAGAAGATTTCTGTAAAAGTTAACGACGACGGACGATTGACGCCAAGTGATGAGAAAAGCTCACTTGGCCAGGTGAGCTAAAAAACGAAACATCAGCTGCAAAACAAGCAAAAATCACAAACGTCAGATGTAATGATAATGAAAAAAATGGTTACAAATATTAACTACAAATCCCCCAGAGTATAACACCTACTTCTAGGATAGAAAGGAAAAAGTAAAAGGGCGTTACAGTCCTCATAGTTCTTAAGGGCATATGATACAGTTACAGGGGAGGTAATGACGTTGCTAACGTAAATTGTTATTTTCGCGACGTCAAACTATATATATGACTTATTGGGAAAAGATTCAGTTTTCGACTGATTTTTATCATTCAAACTTATTTAACTTGAAAACGAGTTCATTAGACCCCTTTTTTTAAATTCCATTTGGTTCGATTAAGCGAGAAGATTAGGTGTGCCAATTTTCATGAAAACGTAAATTTTTAGTGCATATTTTTTTTAATTTGATAAATAAACAGCAAAACATGATGTTTTTTTCTACATGAATATTTGATGAATATGAGTTATTTTTGAATAAAAAATGTATACATTTTTCGGATACTTATAAAATACAGAAATTACAAATTATTTAACAAAAAAAAACCAATTTGTGTTTATCTTTTAAAACATAAAAAGTTATGTCTTTCTTTCGAAAGAAAAAAACGGCCACAAATCCGAATTTTGTGCACATATACAAAATTACGACCTCATTTTACTCAAAAAGCAGCACATGAAGGTATATTTTTTATTAAATTTTTGATTTAATCAGGTAAAATTTAGTCTATATGTAAATTGTTATCAAAATGTAAATACGGGATCAAAACTGTATCGTATGCCCTTAAGTCCTTAAGCGCAGAAGGACGAGAACATTGCAAGGACTGGCTCAACATGATAGTGATATACCATGCATAGATTCATTGACATGGTCACACCATTACCATTAAACATCCCACTAAGAGAGTCTCTATGGTTTTTTTTTCAATTTGTGTTTATCTTTTAAAACATGAAAAGTTATGTCTTTCTTTCGAAAGGGAAAATACGGCCACAAATCCGAATTTTGAGCAAATATACACAATTACGACCTCATTTTACACAAAAAGTAGCACATGAAGGCATATTTTTATGCCCCACCTACGATAGTAGAGGGGCATTATGTTTTCTGGTCTGTGCGTTCGTTCGTTCGTTCATTAGTTCGTCCGTCCGTCTATCCGTTCGTCCCGCTTCAAGTTAAAGTTTTTGGTAAAGGTAGTTTTTAATGAAGTTAAAGTCCAATCAACTTGAAACTTAGTACACATGTTCCCCATGATATGATCTTTCTAATTTTAATGCCAATTTCACGGTCCACTGAACATTGAAAATGATAGTGGGAGTAGGGCATCCGTGTACTATGGACACATTCTTGTTTATTACATATTTGATTTAATCAGGTAAAATATAGTCTATATGGCAATTTGTATCAAAATGTAAATACGGGATCAAAACTGTATCGTATGCCCTTAAGTCCTTAAGCGCAGAGGGACGAGAACTTTGCAAGAACTGGCTCGACATGATAGTGATATACAATGCATAGATCCATTGACATGGTCACACCATTACCATTAAACATCCAACTAAGAGAGTCTCTATGATTTTGAAACAATTGCAAAAAGAGCTTCGCTAAATAATGTGAGCTCAACTGAATGGGGAACATGTTCTCACGAGCCCTTAATTAATTGTACCTTTTCTTCTTATTTCAATATTTGTGTTAATAGATGTATACTTAGGAATTTAAACTAACAGGATAAAATTGCATTAATTCTATGCCAAGGAACACAACAGGCAAACTAGCTTGTAATTGCTTTCAGGTATTTTAATGACAATTGATTAAATGCACTAATATCACATCCAACTATAGAAATAAAAGCACACTGAAACTTCTCATATCAATTATTTCTTCTAAGATTTTCAACTTCACATAGGGTTTAGGCAGCAACCATTTGATTTTCTGGGGGGGGGGGGGGGGGGGGCTATGGTTTTTTTTTGGAAAAAAAAGTTTGTTTCCAGGTTTTGGTGAAAAAAATCATTTGTTTTGGACCCTGAGAAAAAAAAATTGTTTGTTTCACCCTCAGCTCCCACTATATGTTATGCTAAAATTGTAAGAAAAAAATTGTTTTCGGTTTGTCGCTAAAAAAATAGATTGTTCTTCGCCGAAGGCGAAAAAAAAAGTTTGCACAGAAAAAAAAACCATAGCCCCCCCCAGAAAATCAAATGGTTGCTGCCTTAAGATATATACTTTTAACCTCAGGTATGTAAAATCAAAAACCTCCTGTTTTCTTTTTTGCACCTTCACCATACCAGTATAGTCCCCTGGTCATGTTATAACTGGAGACATTGGCATCATAAATGGAAAACAACTTAGAGAGATGTGGACAAGGCCCTAAATTGTTGTCAAGGTCTATCAAATGAAAGAAGAAATTCAGGTGGAGTAGTTCTTTAATAAGGGCAGACGATACAGTTACAGGGGAGGTAATGACGTTGCTAAAGTAAATTGTTATTTTCGCGACGTCAAACTATGACTTATTAGGAAAAGATTCAGTTTTCGATTGATTTTTATCATTCAAACATATCTAACTTGAAAATTAGTTAATGGATCCCCCTTTTTCAAAATTCCATTTGATTTGATTACGTGAGAAGATTATGTACGTGTGCCAATTTTCACGAAAACGTAAATATTGTAATTTTTTTTTAATTGGATAAATAAACAGCAAAACATGATGTTTAATTCTACATTCATGAATATTTGATAAATATGAGTTATTTTTGATAAAAAAAATGTATACACTTTTAGGATACTTATAAGATACAGATATTACAATTTTAACAAAAAACAATTTGTGTTTATCTTTTAAAACAAAAAAAGTTATGTCTTTCTAATTCGGATTTGTGGCCGTATTTTCTCGAAAATACGGCCACAAATCCGAATTTTGAGCAAATATACAAAATTACGACCTCATTTTACACAAAAAGTAGCACATGAAGGCATATTTTTATACCCCGCACCTACGATAGTTGTCAATATGTTTTCTGGTCTGTGCGTTCGTTCGTTCGTTCGTCCGTTCATCCGTCTGTCCGTTCTTCCGGCTTCAAGTTAAAGTTTTTGGTCATCAATTAAGGTAGTTTTTGATGAAGTTGAAGTCCAATCAACTTGAGACTTAGTACACATGTTCCCCATGATATGATCTTTCTAATTTTAATTAATTAATTATATATAGTTTTGATCCCAATTTCACGGTCCACTGAACATGGAAAATGATAGTGGGAGTAGGGCATCCGTGTACTATGGACACATTCTTGTTTATTACATATTTGATTTAATCAGGTAAATATAGCCTATATGGAAATTTTTATCAAAATGTAAATACGGGATCAAAACTGTATCGTATGCCTTTAAGTCCTTAAGCGCAGAAGGACGAGAACTTTGCAAGAACTGGCTCGACATGATAGTGATATACCATGCATAGATCCATTGACATGGTCACATCATTACCATTAAACATCCAACTAAGAGAGTCTCTATGATTTTGAAACAATTGCAAAAAGAGCTTCGCTAAATAATGTGAGCTCAACTGAATGGGGAACATGTTCTCACGAGCCCTTAATTAATTGTCCCTTTTCTTCTTATTTCAATATTTGTGTCAATAGATGGATACTTAGGAATTTAAACTAACAGAATGAAATTGCATTAATTTCCAAAGGTCCAAAATTGTAGCCAAGGCCTATCAAATGGAAGAAGAAATTCAGGTTACTAATAGATGGAGTTGAAGACTATTCAAAATAGAAATGCTAAGCCCGACAGAAAAACAAAATTAGACACTTAATGTAATTGAATAAATCAAAGCTGTTCTGTCATGCATTCAAAAGCTACAATGAGCATACGGATTTCTGAACGTTTCAAGAAGCTCGATGATGTGGATGTTTGCATGGATGTTCGAACAATGTTGCTTTTATATGTAAAAGAATTCGAAACATGGGAAATGTAGATAAATAAGAAAAACCATATTTAATATTATGATTTTTTTTAATCGTTGAAGAACCACACAGATTTCCACAACAAATGAAGATGCTACAACAAAATGAGAGATTTTTTTTATCGACAACATATTTGTTGAATTTACTGTATCGATATTCCAGCAAACAATCGATATTTTAATAGGTACTAACTGCATGTGCACGATAAATGCCGCTTTGTTTGTGTACTGTTATTTTCAGATATATATTGATGATGATTTACGCACGTTACTTAATAAGCCACCTTTTAACGAGTGCAACCAGATATTACATATATTCCAATGAACTTGAAATTAAGAATACTACCATAAATGGAGGTCTGCTTCATATCTTGGTCTTTTTCAATATTGGCATAGTTTGACGACTTTAGACTAAAATATATGAAAGACGTTATGATTGAAACTCTCCAATTGTCAATTCCCCATTTCTCAGCAGTAACATAGCCTCTGCTCAATTGTTACGTTATGCTCATGTATGTTCACACTGTGTGGACTTCGCTAACAGCTATAGGATGTACTTCTTACACAGAAACTACTGAAACAGAATTCACCCCTTATTTTATTGATTTTTTATTTATATTGTGTCTTTGATCAAATTTTTTTGTTCAGTGTATGTGCACTTATTTGTGTTAATATGTCCTTTTATTGAGTTAAGCCATTTGAATTAATATTTTATAGTGCGCATTTCTATGTTGGTTGTGATGCTACACTATTGTTTCAGGTAATGATGAAGGTTGGTACCTTTTAACACGTTTAAACCCGCTGCATTTGTTTGCACCTGTCCAAAGTAAGGAACCTTATGTTAAGTGGTTATCGTTTGTTGATGTGGTTAGTAAGTGTTTCTTGTTTCATGGTTTTTTTTATATAGATAAGACCGTTGTTTTTCCTCCTGTTTGAATGATTTTACAGTAATCAGTTTTGGTGCCCTTTATAGCTTGCTTTTCGAGAGCCAATGCCCCGTGTTGAAAACCGCACTTGGACCTATAATGGTTTACTTTTACAAATTGTGACTTGTATGGAGAGTTGTCTCATAGGCACTTATACCACATCTTATATTGTGACGTAGAAATTTCGGTGATTCTGCTGCCCACTAGAGACATGTATTTTCAGACTTAGAGATCTTTTTCAAATTCATACTTTATTGGGCCTTTTTGGGTTTTTTAAATCTAGCGTCAATGTGGTGTATTTTGAAGACATGATGCGCTTCTGGTGTACACAATTTTAATCCTGGTATCTATGACGAGTTATCTACCCTGTCGACGCACCCGTTTTTGCTCCCTTTTGATTTTTTGTCATTATCTCAGTTTTGTTTGTTACCCTTGTTTGTCTTTTTTAAATTAGATCTCTTTATTTGAACATCGGTTAACTATTGCCGCCTTGATTTATATTAACAACCGTCCAAGTCAAATAGTTCTTAAACCGTGAATTTCAGACCATGATAATGATGATTTCGTGTAAGCTGATATGTTCACAAATCAGTTTACAAACAACAACAAGAAACAAGAAAACCCAACTTTATAGAAGAATTTAAAAAGGATAGATAAAACAAACAACGAAAGCCTGAACATGGAGATACATGAATACTATAGTATATGATTCAAGAAGAGTCTAGTGCGAAATATGAAAGAACGGGAATAATTTTAATAATCCGTGAACAACCCAGGAAATGTTAAAAAAAAAAAACACGTTAAGATACGAAGAAACTCCGAAAAAAACATCTCAAACTTTCCTATGGATATCAAAAGATTAGTTCTTCACGTATTTAGGTCCCATACTTGTTCAAAGCTTCAGTCAAATGTGCCGATTTCAACGTTCCTCATGAAGGTAATCTCTGAAAGGTGCTTCAGGTGCACGAAATATAGAAAGTGTTATTTGAATTTACCAGCCCTGGAAGTATACCACTGCTGGAGGACTGTTATTCCCCGAGGTATCATCAACTCGGAAGTTAGTATTTCGATACTGATGTGATTTTTATCAAACTTTTTATGCCCCACCTACGATAGTAGAGGGGCATTATGTTTTCTGGTCTGTGCCTCCGTTCGTCCGTCCGTCCGTTCGTCCGTCCGTCTGTGCGTCCGTTCGTTCGTCCGCTTCAGGTTAAAGTTTTTGGTCAAGGTAGTTTTTGAAGAAGTTGAAGTCCAATCAACTTGAAACTTAGTACACATGTTCCCCATGATATTATCTTTCTAATTTTACTGCCAAATTATTGTTTTGACCCCAATTTCATGGTCCACTGAATATAGAAAATAATAGTTCGAAGTTCAGGTTAAAGTTTTTGGTCAAGGTAGTTTTTGATGAAGTTAAAGTTACATCAACTTGAAACTTAGTACACATGTTCCCTATGATATGATATTTCTAATTTTAATTCCAAATTAAAGTTTTGACCCCAATTTCACGGTCCACTGAACATAGACAATGATAGTGCGAGTGGGGCATTCGTGTACTATGGGCACATTCTTGTTTATCTTAAATTCAACATTGATAAATTAAGAAATTATTAAGATACTATGGTTCGAACTTCCTAAGGCAAAGCTTACCTTAGAAAATTTGGATATTCGATCCCTTTAAGATCCCCTTTGGTGATACAACTTTTCTATATATATATATTAACCAGTCTTGGTTTTCAATGAAGTCTCCTAAACTTATATCCCATTAAAAGCATAATAAATTTAACAAAAATAACGAACTCCAAGATAAATCCAAAAAGAGAAAGTCCATAAAAACTGACAAACCAAACGTTATAAAGATATACTGCTTTACACTTTACCGATTAACATTAATTCATATTTACATTACATAATAGGTGGGGATCACAACTATTTACGTGATAGTTGAATATTTTTAGTTCGCAGGGGTTGGGAATAAACTTACCACGGATACAAGGATGAGCCTTTGGAGAATTACCTTATATATGTACCAATCAATTAAATCTTGATATGATTAACAAGAAAAATGGTTAAGTATATCTCATTAATTCTCAAGATATATGAAAATTCTCAAATGGGAAGATTGGGGGTGTCAACAAGGGACTGTCGCTTTATTTTATATTCCATTAGATTTGTCTTGTGAAAAAAATCTTATTCTTTAGAAATGGCATATCTTTTACAAATTTTGTGTCAGTTGAAAAATTATGTTCAAGGTCAGATTCATATGTTAAATAAAGACAACAGTAGTATACCGATGTTCAAAAGTAATAAATTGATTGAGAGAAAACAAATCCGTGTTACAAACTAAAACCAATGGAAACACGTCAACTATAAGATGAAAACAATTGAACAACAGGAACACAGAAGTGCAATAAAAACAAACACCAACATACATCGAAACGAACTATTTGATAATGACTGCCATATTCCTGACTTAGTACAGGACATTTTTATGAAAATTGTTGGGCTGAATTTTGTTAAATGCCTAGTCAAACCTCCCGCTTTATGAAAATGTTAAAAAATATATATATCGCTTAAATGACAACACAGGATGAAAGAAACACAACACACACACAAGACCATTCATCACAGAGAAACGCTCAAACAAATAATATAATAGTCGAAACAACATGCAAACCGCAGAACATCAACGAACATATCTAATCAACAACAAACACCACAGAATATCAAAAACAGTGACGTACATGCGTAACTAAAATGCGTTTTCGAACTTTTTACTACTATTTCACAATTATCGTCCAAACAATTTTCAGGAAAATGATGTGATGGAAAGACACTTTCATAATTATTTGGACTACAAACGATAAGACATAAGACATAACTGATAATCCAACCAAAAACATAACAGAAACATTAATAATAAATACATGAATGTTGGATGTACTAAATATTGAGACAAGTCGTTTAGAAATGCAAATTCATATTCACAGTCATATTCGGCAATTTGACAATGATAGTATTGAAAAGCAATTTTCTAATTAGTTGAGACCTCAGAGTCAGATATATAAGGGGACCGGGATGCAAAAATACATCAATGGTTAATATAGACGTTTAACCTGTTCCATTCAAAGAGTTGTCTAGTTTTGGGACCCATCCTCTTTTTAAAAATATTGGATCAGATTGTGGAACTTTTAATCTAACAGTAAGCCATATAGTTTAACGGTCATACTGTTCTTAAGTAATAACCACTTGAATATGAACACATTTCCAAAATAGTTCTTAAGTAAACTTCATCTTTCTTTTGCTCCTCAAAGAATCCTTTAATATAAATACTCTTGCATAAATAAAACTCTGAACATGGAACATACTATATAATTTGGTTAGTATACTATTCCCAGCCTGAACGCATACCTATGTAGACATTTTGTACATTTGACAAAGTGGACTCTGAAAACGGATGCAGACAAGTTCAGATGTGAGAAACACAAAGAAGATAAAGAACTGATCAAAAACAATAAGTCTTCTTCATTCGTGAAATTGTTCCGATTCTGACCATCGTATGAAATTTTTCAATGGGGAAAGGAAAGATATCCGATAACTTGTGAATACCGGCATACAAAAATGAACAGAAATACATTCCAACAAGTAGTAAACAAGTATCACTAGCGTACATCTGTTGTAAAAATAATGTGAAATGTCGTTAATAGAAACATCACAAAATATACAGTGGCAAATAAAACCCTTTACCCTTTCCGACATGGCATCAGGAGTAAACGATCATAGGAAACACTGCTCCTTGAATGTATTGACATTATCACAAAAAAATATAAACAAGAATACACACGCTGAAATGTCTCACCTGCTTTACAAACCATGGTTGATTTTATGATGATATTCCTAAAGACCTAAAGTTTTGACTGCAAGTATCACATACACTTATGCAGGTTATAAAAAATGAGGTCAAGGTCATATAACCAAGCCAGTCACGTACCCCTTTCAATCATTCGAATTATCAAATGTAGTTGACATATTGTTTGTAGCAGAAGCGGGCATATATGATAAAACTTAACATTGCGAATTACCATGAAAAAGAGGCCATGGAAGGATGATACCTCTCATTCGGACAATACGGAAAACATTCAGATCTGCTTATACAACACTTTTCCAACGTGTATTTGCAATTTGTTCAACACGTTCTTCATAAACCATAACATTATGATTTTAAATAGAAAAAAGTAAAATAAATTCGTAGCCCAGAAATAATACAAACAAACGGATAAAGACATGTCTTGCATGCAGAACACAAGCATCGACACAGTAAAAGCAGAATCTGGAGTACCACAAGAACCAGTTTTAGGACCCAGTCAATGCTATAGTCAATTTGTCCATTTCTTCACACAATCGACTACCATAAACTCCAAGAAACCCTGCTCAAACTGATAAAATGGGAACATTTTAAGGTCTTATAAACCAAGACAGAAACACATGTCCACTTGACAATCATTCCATACATTAACATATAGTTGACTTATTGCTCATTGTATACAAGAAACAGACCAAACCATGAAAACTTTATATTGACCAATAATAGTTATCAAAAGTACCAGGATTATAATTGTATACGCCAGACGCGCGTTTCGTCTACATAAGACTCATCAGTGACGCTCAGATCAAAATAGTTAAAAAGCCAAACAAATACAAAGTTGAAGAGCATTGAGGATCAAATTCCTAAAAGTTGTGCCAAATACGGCTAAGGTTATCTACTCCTGGGGTAAGAAAATCCTTAGTTTTTTGAAAAATTCAAAGGTTTTGTAAACAGAAAATTTATAAAAATGACCATATAATTGATATTCATGTCAACACCGAAGTGCTGACTACTGGGCTGGTGATACCCTCGGGGACGAAACGTCCACCAGCAGTGGCATCGACCCAGTGGTGTAAATAGTTATCAAAAGTACCAGGATTATAATTGTATACGCCAGACGCGCGTTTCGTCTACATAAGACTCATCAGTGACGCTCAGATCAAAATAGTTAAAAAGCCAAACAAATACAAAGTTGAAGAGCATTGAGGATCAAATTCCTAAAAGTTGTGCCAAATACGGCTAAGGTTATCTACTCCTGGGGTAAGAAAATCCTTAGTTTTTTGAAAAATTCAAAGGTTTTGTAAACAGAAAATTTATAAAAATGACCATATAATTGATATTCATGTCAACACCGAAGTGCTGACTACTGGGCTACCATTAATATGAGGCCAAGGTCAATTGAACCCTGCAAAACACACATGTATACTTTACAATCATTCCATTCATCAAATATTGTTGACATGTCAAATATAGTATATAAGAAACAAAATTAGAAGGAAAACTTTATATTGACCAATGACCATAATATGAGAGCAAGGTCAGATGATACCTGCCATAATTAGTCAAACAAACGTGGTATCAGAGCTAATAAAGATGGCAACAACACCTAGTTACAAGAACCCGCCAGATTTGACCAGGGATAAAAGTTATCAACAGTTGAAAATGAGATAAAAAATGTGGCAACTTGTAACTGATCTTGACAAGAAAGTAGAGGTCTAGCTTTAGCTTTATCGTTACAAGGTAAACAAAGGGAAGGAACCATGGAAATAGATCCCAGTAATTTGAATATTGATGAAGGAGTAAATAAACTAATAACTGAGTAGAACAAACTTTTTGGTCAGGATCATGCTGTTTATACTGTATTTGATCAGTGTCTCAGAGTAGAGGATGCAAGCATGTCTTGTCATGTCATAGGGTTTGAGCAGAGATACATATGAAACATCTTCGCTAGCCAAGGGTTACGATCCACTCCCGTTCTCTTCACCCTTGGCGGATTGAGATAAAATTTCGGAGACACAAGGAAAGGATTTTTATTGGTTGCAGTTGAAATTCGCTGCATCCAATCAAAAATCGCCTATTACATGATCACGTGTAAATGTAGAAAGTGTTAACTTTGTAAACAATTGCCACGTGTTTATTGTGCAACAAGTCTTTACACCCCTAAACATACGACTGTATATAGTGACAACTTGAATGTTTTTAATCAACCAATAGAGTTCCTGTGTATGTTTCATGCACAAATGCATGAATGTTGACGTATATTTTCATTTCCTCTTTACCAAGTGTATATAGACGCTACCGTGTTTTTACTTCCAAATTGAAGAGTTCAAGTGCTACTATTGGTCAAGAATAATGTATTCGGAATGGGCGTGACTTTAATCTTCCGATAGATGGAGCAAAATTGTTATCACAAATGTTGGCTCAATCCGCCAAGGGTGAAGAGAAAGGGAGTGGATCGTAACCCGTGGCTAGCGGAGATGCACATGCAATGGCTCTTCATGACGCATTTCTATCTTTTAGACTTCTGGACAATGCTGGTTCAAGTCAAAGTTATCGTAGGCTTAGAATAGAATATTTGCCACGAAATCTCAAAATTCTTTTGGGGAAAGAGACTGTTGTAACTGTAAAATAAGAATTATGTTTTGTCAGTAATGGCTATTATCCGAGAGGTCGCAGTTCACGAAGAAATTTTCCTCGTAATAGAGCTGATAGATCAACCAACCGTAGTAGACTTCAGGGTAAAATGAATGAAGTCTTTAACGAAACGTCTCAAGATGTAAAATATGTGATTCAAAATTCCATTGCGCTAAGAGTTGTGCCAAACGCAGCTTGATGTGATTTTTACAGAACATGAGAATGGTGAATTACTAGTAAATGAAACTATATTAATAAAACATTACTTACATCAACACAAGAATTTAAGCCTCTCCTACAAATCTGCAGTTATTGATACTGCATGCTCGAAGACAGTGTGTGGTTCTAAATGGTTATATGACTTTTAATTGTAGAATTACTCGATCCTTCAACAATGAACAAAGCCCATACCGCATAGTCAGCTACAACAGGCCACGAAATGACAAATGTAAAACAATTCAAACGAGAAAACTAACGACCTAATTTATTTACCAAAAAATTAACGAAAAACAAATATGAAACACACCAACAAACGACAACCACTGAATCACGGGCTACTGACCTTGGACAGGCACATACATACAGAATGTTGCAATTTGGTGATGGACAAACAGTCTACTTATAGTTGATGTGTTTCCCTTGGTTTTAGTTTGAAACCCGGATTTGGCTTCTCTCAATCGATGTATTACCTTTGAACAGCGGTATGCTACTGTTGCCTTTATTTGATCATATCAGAAAGTGAAAATACCAGCAAAATTGTGTTAGTGAAATGTAAGATATCGTTACTGTTAAGTAACACCTATCTGAAGCGTGCAAGCACAAATCTGTATCTCAGCAATGACAACTCACCATGTTTGGAAAGTTAGTTGATGTGAACCTAACTTTAAATGGTCGTTACTGTATCAACATCAAATACAATATACTGTTTAAAGTGACTTATAGGTCAAAAGGGCCGGGTGTTGGTACATGTAATTACAACCGCTTATTGAAATATTGTATATTGTCATAAAACTCATGTCACTATAATAAACAATTTGGTATTGGTATTATTATACAAACAGAAGCAATAATGAGAGTGAGGAGGTCTGTGAATTGATAAAACATTATCTTTTAAGAAGAAGAAAAGATATTCTATTTAAGTTGCATAAGCAGTTTGACATGTATCATCAAATACACTTTTATTCCTTTTGCAAAGCTGGTTCTGTTGATTTTGAAGCAAAAACATTTCTAAAAGATATATGCTCAAAGTGTTGAATTTGCCAGAAGTTCAAACATCCAAATGCCAAACCAGTGATTGCCTTTTCACATGGCAATATACCTTGATGAAATTGACCAGCATTATCATCTACACTTAATTGGTTTATTTAGACTGAGAGCAGCTGTAATAATCAGAAGAAATGATTCTAAAGTTATTGTAGATTAGTTCATGCAGATATTAATTGACGTTTATGATGTACCTGAAGTTGGTGGTTACAAAACAGGAAACAATCCATGGTCCAATGGAGTAGTGGAAAGACACACTGCAACTCTAACAGAAACCAGTAATAAAACTAAGGAGCCATAACTTTTCATGTGAGACTGCCATCAGTTGTGCAATACATTAAAAATTGTCATTGGAATGTCTATGGCTATAGTCCATATAAAATAAATTTGGAAGGGACCCAAACATACCATTATCTGTAGTAAACAATCCTCCTGCTTTTGAAGGTACAAAATTTAGCAATCATTTGCATATTTTGCTTAAAAAAAAGGGGGAAAAAAGGATAACTAGTAGATTGTGAATTTAAAATTCCAGGTGAAAATGCAATAATCTAAGGCAGTGCAGGAAAGGCTACAACTGACAAGAATAGTTGGTACAATATAACATACAATAAATCAGTCTGAAAATATTAGAGTTGGCCAGTTATCAATTGATCTAAGAACAGTAAATGATTTAAAAGCTGTAAATCAGTCAGATGACGAGAATCCTTTTAAGCGATACTGATTTTAGTGATGCTAATGAGGCTTAACTGAATAACTGGAAAAGGCCCAATGTGTATGAAGAAGTTGAGGACTATGGTCAAAGCTGTATATTTACAAGACTGTTTTAATAGATAAAGACGAGATGAACACGTCTCCTCTTACACCATAATAGCAGACTCTGTTTAGGAAAAAAGACAATTATTATGGTTAGCAAGACAAACACTTCCAGACAATGCTTTTGATGCTGCTACCATTTCATCAAAAATTAAGACTAGCACAATTGAAAATCTTGAGAAATTCAATAACATAGTACGGAAGGTGCAACATGATCTTGTTTTTTCTTTTTTTTCAGAATTTTGGACAAAGTGATGCTTCCTTTAAAAATCTTCAAGATGGTGATGGTCAAAGTTGCTATTTTGTCTTTTTGATAGATGATGGTAAAGTGAACCAATTCTACGAAATAACGAAGGGTTGCACGTAGTACTTTGGCAATTGAAGCCTTAGACTTAACTGATGGTGAGGATTGTGTTATCTTTAGCAGCTATGTTTAGTGAATTAATGTATAATGGAAACGATTTGAAGCATATTCCATTAATTTTATTGTTTTGTTGACGACAAAGACCTTTATCATGCAGTATACTCTGATAAACCTGTTGGATGGAGAAATGAGGGTGGAGATCAATGCAATGAAGAACTTGCTTCAAAGAAATTAAATGGAATCATACTAATGAACAAATCGTCAATGTTCTTCTGGACTAGAAATTTAACGTTGTTTAAGAAAGGACTTTTGAGTCCAAGCCTTTTGTAATGAGTGTAACTGACAATTAAACAAAAATAGAGAGAAAAAAAAAGATCAGCTTAACACTTCTTGATACTATGACATTGTAGTGGCCTTTATTATTCTTCTTCATTATTTGGACATTATTTTTTTCTGAAAAGAATAAAGACTTCGATTGTTAACTATTGTGTTTTCTAGTATTCTTTTTATATTAATTTCAGGTACATGTTACTTGTTAGGTTTTGTTTATGGATAAGTAAAGACAACAGCAACAGCAACTTCTATAAACATTCCTTACTATGTTGAATCAGAAACTTCAATAGACATAAAACACTTAAGACTATTTGCCGGGTTTGTTATAATAATAAAATTAACGGTATCAATTTTTATAACATGAGCAACACGACGGGCGACATATGTGATTCAGGATCTGCTTACCCTTCCCGAGCACCTGAGATCTACCCCATTTTTTTTGTGAGGTTCATGTTGCTTAGTCTTTAGTTTTCTACGATGTGTCTTGTGTACTAATATATGTCCGCTTGTCTTTTTTTTTAACCATGGCGTTTTCAGTTTATTTTTGATCTATGAGTTTGAAAGTCCCTCTGGTATCTTTCACACCTCTTTTATAGGCTAACTGGAAATAATAAAACCCAAACTAATACCTGTGTTGGGTGTCAGCGTAAATCTGCTTTCTTTTGTCATACTTTTTGCAAGTTGAAATCTGTGAAGAATTTAGATAATAACAAGAAGACCCTGAACTACACAAACATTATTTTTATATATTTCTGCTTATGGCTAGGAAAGAAGTAAAAAATATCAAATAATATTTTATTAGGCAAAACAGATCTATTAACAACTATCAGAATCGCTGCAGAACTGAATATATATAACATACATCTAACAGGTATATTACATAATGAATGGGGAAATTTAAGGTCAAATTTCATCTGTTTGTGACTTATATAAAGGATATTAATGAACTGATTTAAAAAAATTTAGATATAATGCATAAGTCCTCGCGTTTTTTTTTATTTGTCTTTGCTATTATACCCTTGTTTGTTTCCATTTATTTCGTTTCACTCAAAGTCAAAAGCCTTAATGGTTAGAAAAAATAGGGTTTTTTTTAAATCAAAATTATCCGGCTTAAACTTTTATGAATGCTTCTTTCTGTGGGAAAAAAAATAGTCCAACATTAAGGTATTGTCAACAGCCATTTTTTTGTATGTGTACATTTTCATTTGGTCTTTTCTTAAAATAGGAAAGTAATAGGAGCTATTGAAGAAAAAAGAATAATTTAATCCCTGTAAATACATGATTTTTTTCCCTAATTTTTAAAAGAAAATTTATAGTCCAAAACATACCTCTGTTCTGAACTACAAATTAGAAGATAGAATGAAAATTTCATTCAAAATGAAAAAGAAGATAGAATGAAAATTTCATTCAAAATGAAAAAAATATTCTTTATCAACATCCCCAGGTAAATATTTAATATTAATATCTGAGATAATAATAGTTTAACCATCATACAGTTGGCTTGTTTTTGTAGCAGGTCTGAAAAAGTATGATCTTGTTATTTGAAATATGAATCTTTGGAGAAAGACAAATATGTGATTTATTTTATAAATGTTATACATGTATACTGTTGCTGGATACTTTTTCACAAGCAATGGTGATGTTAGTGTAAAATTTGTGATGTGTTAGCAATTCATTTAATCATCAGTAATATCTAGCAACTTTTAAAAAACATTCAGTCATTAAACAGAATTATGTTTATACTATTCTATTTTGATATTCTTTGTTTGATTACTTTAATGCTTTATATATTATTACAATTTTATAGCTGCCTGGAAAATAAGTTGAGTGTGTTGAATGTCTAAGATAAATCGCTAATATTTGGAAAATATGTATTGCTCATCAGCAATGCTGAATGAAACCACAACTTATTGGCTATTGCTAGAACCAAAAAATACTGAGAACCTCCTGTGCAAATTAAGAGGTAACCTTGCAATATGAAATTAAACAGTTTGAAGATGCAATCTTTTAATCCTGGTATCTATGATGAGTTTATTTGTAACCTATTACATTATTAATACTTAATCAACTCATCAGGTAGCAATAAATAACTAAATATTACAAAATAAAAAAACAAAAAACTTACTAAATAATCGATTCACACATGATCAGATCTGTAATAGGAAGTCCCTTTCAAAATTCACTGTGTTTTCAGTAAAAAGTGTTAAATGACAAATCTTTAATGCTAATAATTATCAACTGTTTAGATTAACTTTTAAAGTTTTAACAATGTAAACAAATATATTATACAATTTATACTTCTGACTGTACAATCAATACAAAAAAATCACAAAAATCACAAAAATACTGAACTTTGAGGACAATTTAAACAGTAAGTCCCTAATTAAATGGCAAAATCAAAAGATTAACGCATCAAAGTAATGGACAGCAACTGTCATATTCCTAAAGTAGAAAATGGTGGATTTAACCAGGTTTTATAGCTAGCTAAACCTATCACTTGTATGTCAGTCATTCATCTTTGTAAAAAATAAAGTTAAAATTAATAGAAAACAAGAATGTGTCCCCAGTACACGGATGTCCCATCCGCACTATTATTTTCTATGTTCAGTGGACCGTATAAATGGAGGAAAATCTCTAATTTGGCATAAAAATTAGAAAGATCATACCATAATGAACATGTGTACTAAGTTTCAAGTTGATTGGACTTCAACTTCATCAAAAACTACCTTGACCAAAAACTTTAACCTGAAGCGGGACAGACGAAAGGACGAACAGACGGACGAACCGACAGACAGACGAACAAACGGATGAACAGACCAGAAAACATAATGCCCATAAATGGAGCATAAAAACATATTTGCAATATTGTTGGTTAATAATGGATAATCATGCATTGCATACAAAAGTTAAAGAACTATGATGTTATCAGAGTCTCAAATTATTTTTATACGACCGCAAAAATTTTAATTTTTTGGTCGTATATTGCTATCACGTTGGCGTCGTCGTCGTCGTCGTCTGCGTCGTCGTCGTCGTCCGAATACTTTTAGTTTTCGCACTCTAACTTTAGTAAAAGTGAATAGAAATCAATGAAATTTTAACACAAGGTTCATGACCACAAAAGGAAGGTTGGGATTGATTTTGGGAGTTTTGGTCCCAACAGTTTAGGAATTAGGGGCCAAAAAGGGCCCAAATAAGCATTTTCTTGGTTTTCGCACTATAACTTTAGTTTAAGTGAATAGAAATCTATGAAATTTTGACACAAGGTTTATGACCACAAAAGGAAGGTTGGGATTGATTTTGGGAGTTGAGGTAACAACAGTTTATGAATTAGGGGCCAAAAAGGGGCCCAAATAAGCATTATTTTTGGTTTTTGCACCATAACTTTAGTATAAGTAAATAGAAATCTATGAAATTTAAACACAAGGTTTATGACCATAAAAGGAAGGTTGAGTTTGATTTTGGGAGTTTTGGTCCCAACAGTTTAGGAATAAGGGGCCCAAAGGGTCCAAAATTGAACTTTGTGTGATTTCATCAAAAATTGAATAATTGGGATTCTTTGATATGCCGAATCTAACTCTGTATGTAGATTCTTAATTTTTGGTCCCGTTTTCAAATTGGTCTACATTAAGGTCCAAAGGGTCCAAAATTAAACTTAGTTTGATTTTAACAAAAATTGAATCCATGGGGTTCTTTGATATGCTGAATTTAAAAATGTACTTAGATTTTTATTTATTGGCCTAGTTTTCAAGTTGGTCCAAATGGGGGTCCAAAATTCAACTTTGTTTGATTTCATCAAAAATTGAATAAATGGGTTCTTTGATATGCCAAATCTAACTGTGTATGTAGATTCTTAATTTTTGGTCCAGTTTTCAAATTGGTCTACATTAAGGTCCAAAGGGTCCAAAATTAAACTAAGTTTGATTTTAACAAAAAATAAATTCTTGGGCTTATTTGATATGCTTTATCTAAACATGTACTTTGATTTTTGATTATGGGCCCAGTTTTTAAGTTGGTCCAAATCAGGATTCCATATCAAGTATTGTGCAATAGCAAGAAATTTTCAATTGCACAGTATTGCACAATAGCAAGAAATATCTAATTGCACAATATTATGCAATAGCAATTAATTTTCAATTGGAGTTATCTTTCTTTGTATAGAATAGTAGTTGATTATATATGTTTGAAATTTGCCAGACATGACTATGATGTCATTTTCTATTTTTATTTGCCAATAACTTTATGTAAATAACTTCATTGGAAATTTGCCAATTTAAAATGTTGCTGATGAAGCTTTTTTTCCTTATCTTATCTAAAATGTTTTTAGATAATGTATGTTAAACATTTGCCAGACATGACTATTTACATTTTGGATATTGAACCATAATAGTTTAATATTAAATTTAAAAACTTTAAATTCTAATTTTCATTTCTTAAACCAAATTCATAATGTGACATAAACCTATGTTGTGTCAACTATTTAATCACAATCCACATTTAAAGCTGTATCAAACTTAAAAGTTGTGTCCATACTTGTTCTCATTTCAGATTTCATAAATAAAAAGAAAATTTCTTCAAACATTTTTTTGACAGGATTGATATTCAACAGCATAATGAATTGCTCAAAGGCAAAAAAATTTAAGTTTTTTAGACCACATTCATTCTGTGTCAGAAACCTATGCTGTGTCAACTATTTATTTTAGATTTAAATAAGTTTGAAGAAGAAATCTTTAATTGATTTGTAAAATCTTGACATTTGTTTTTTGTAAAAAACCCATATAATGTCAAAAATTTAATCACAATCCAAATTCAGAGCTGTATCACGCTTAAATGTTTTGTCCATACCTGCCCCAACTGTTCAGGGATCGACCTCTGCGGTCGTATAAAGCTGCGCCCTGCGGAGCACCTGGTTGTAATTATATAAATATTGCTCAATGCACATATCTGCTGATTAGACCTTATATATAAATGATCATATACATTTCTGGTCGAGAAAAATGTATTTAAAAATTAATTTAATTATTATACAAGCAATACATAAAGCTATTAATGTGGGGGACACTGAGTTTAGCAAAAGATTAATCTATAATACCAGGGGAATGAGTTTAAAAGATGAAATACAGGTTAAGAAACTGTTAAATACTTTTTTCAAAATCATTTCAATTACAACCAGATGCTCCGCAGAGCGCAGCTTTATACGACCGCAGAGGTCGAACCCTGAATAGTTGGGGCAATTATGGATACAACATTAAAGCTGGATACAGCTCTGAATTTGGATTATGATTAAATAGTTGACACAGCATAGGTTTCTGACAAAGAATGAATGTGAACTTAAAATATTTTTTTTGCTTTTGAGATATTCACTATGCTGTTGAATATTAATCCTCTCAAAAAAAAATATTTGAAAAAATTTTCTTTTCAATTTCTGAAATCTGAAATGAAAAAAATTTACCCCCTCCCCCCCAATTTTTTTCTAGTTCCCCCTTTACTCATTTAAATACATTATAAAGTATTAAAATATAATATGTCATACAGTCATGGTTAAAATTAATATTAATTCATAGTAACTTCTAAAAAAATAAATGGGGAATGTGTCCAAAGGGACACAGATGATGCCCCCGCTAGCATATAACGTTATAAAGGGACATAACTCAAGAACTGTAAAAGTGAAGCTGCAAAAAATTGAACTTAAACTGAGTTTAGAGGTAATAAGTATTTCATTAAATTTAGTTGATACAAATTTAAGTCAAGAGAACAGAAAAGAAAAAATTCTTCAATTTTTCCACTTGTAAAAGGGTCATAACCCTAGAATGGTAATCAAAGTGCTTGTATTCACTGAATGGTAAAGATTGCTTTAATTTATCAGTTGGTAGTAAAAGTGACTATTGCATTGTATAATGTATATAGCATTGATTTAAGTTGATTCAACTATTATTCTGGACAAAGAAAGATAACTCCAATTTTCAAAGAAGATTTCATAAAGCATTGGTTTTAGGTGATTCAACAACCATTATGAACAAAGAAAGATAACTCCAATTTATTGTCTTGAAACTACAAAAATGCTTGTTTTTGGCCCCTTTTTGGCCCTTTATTTCTAGATTGTTTGCCCCTTAACCCTTATAATATATCCCAACCTTCTACTTATGGTATTAAACATTGTGGTACAATTTCAGAACAATTGAAATACTTATACACAACTTATTGTCCTGAAACTAGATAAATGCTTGTTTTGGGCCCCTTTGGGCTCTTAATTCCTAAACCTTAGGGACCATAATCCCCAAAATCAATCCCAAACTTCCTTTTGTGGTTATAAACATTGTGTTAAAATTTTATTGATTTCTATCTACTTATACTAAAGTTATTATCCGGAAACCATCCACCATATGCTTTGGACGACACTGACGGTGACAACGACAACGTGATACCAATATACGACCACAAAATTTTTTGTGGTCGTATAAAAAATAAAAAGGAAAGTTGGAAATGTGGAATGAGTCAAATAGACAACAACCTGCCTAAAGCCACCACAGGGTCTCAACACAGAAAGATAATCCAACACTCTGATGCCGGATTAATTAAGCTGGGGCCTCTTATAAAAATGTTCACTAGTTAAAAAAGCATACAAACTGTGGTGGGGTTAAACTTGTTTTGTAAGATATCCCCCCTCCCCCAACCCCAATACCTCTAGTGACTAGTCAGTGTGAATTAAACAAACACACAGCAATACACACAGTAACAGCATCAATTACTGTTTCAGCAACATATAAAATATTTACGCTTTAAGCATTTATTTACATATAAAATATTAAACTTTGAGCAACAATTAACATATAATATATATACTTTTTCAGCAACTATTAGCATATATAACTTATTTACATTTCTAGTAACAATTAACGTATATGATATATTTTGTTTTAGCTACTATTCAAAACACATAAACTATAAATCTTAAATCATGTTAATAACTCAAATATAACTTTCCAATAAAAATATCTTTCTATAAATTGTAATATTAATTAATTTTTTTTAAAAAGCTGATAAAATTTGATTACATTAACATCGACATGTATACATGTATGTGCATAACAATGTACAACTAGAAACTAACAATAACATAATACAGCATTAATATCATTCACTCATTGGGGTATAATTTATAAGGTTTGATTATTTTTTTCAAATAAAAATATTTCTGAATACATCTATACTAAATTGTTTTGTGTAAAAAAAATATAATGTACATTGTATATCTGCGGATATCTGTTCTTGCGAACCAGATCATTTCATTTTCATAATGAACTTTTATTTAAGTAGGAAAAATGGTGATCAATCTTTAAGAACAAATTATTGCATTTCTTAGAGATTACAGCATAAAAATTGTAATTTGATAGCTTATATGGCAGTTTCTTTAAATAAATGGCAAAAAATTAAAAATATTTATAGGTGGGTTCATTTTTAATCCAAGTTCATACATTGAACATATAATACATGTAATATGTAATAAATTTCTATTTTTAAAAGTAATGGGGTTTTTCTTTATTAATTATTTCATTTTTCCTATTATGTGAAAAATTCGGATAATTTTAAACATTTTTTGACATTTTACTATGTTTTACAATTTGTATTTGTTAAATAGTTAAATATTTTTCATATATAGTGTCTCATAAGCCTATCTTTGCTGGGTATTTGTCTTATACAGCCATTCATGTGTGTAACAAGAAATTAAATGAATGAAACAGTATACATTATAGTTCAGCATAATGTTACTTTCTATTCAAATTATATTGCTTATCTTTTCAAAATTATATGCATCAACTTTTGTTTCAGCAACAATACAGTCTTACAAATTACAATTAGGTTTTTTTGCATGTGAGAGAGTTGTCTGCATATTCCATTTTAATTGGTCTCTTGTGAAGACTCAGAGTAATATCATTTGCATTCATACATCTCCTTATATTTTTTTAATATTTTAAAAAATAAACAAAAGCAATAAAAAAGCATCAGCACCAACTTAAAAAAATTAACAAAGATAAACAAATATATAAAACATTTACAACATTAAACTATGGCAACCATATATATATTTTAAGATCTATCAAAATCATACAAATCATTTCAAATACTAGTCCATGTTCACAAATCTTTAAGTTTTCTAGATACACAGGTTTTGCTTTAGATGTGTTGAAGCTTAACATAAAAATTATATTCCTATATACATGTATAACAATATGTCTTAAGCACTGTATTTAAATATCAAAAATATTTTACCAAGTTGCTGATCTTGACATTGTAATTTCACATATAATTATTCCTATGTCTTTACAAATTCCTGCCTTTCAGATTCTATATGTTATTGATTTTGGTTCTTCATTAACAACAGATTTTCTTCTTTTCTTTAAATGCCAGTTGAACTAATTCAATTCCTCTTGGACACTCTTTCCTATGTTTTCATCATTCACAAGTTTTGTCTGCTTTCACTCATGTTTTTTTTGTTAGGATTCAGGTATATTTTTTAATACTTTTTTTAACAGGCCTTTAATCCTTGACAAATTACTTTTCAGAATCTACTTACTTAATTTACTTTTAATTTGTTCTTGTCCTACATATACCATGATATACAGGGATTACATTATGTATGTGCAACTTGACTCATTAATAACCATTTTGATATCAAATATATATATAAAATGTGTACCAGTATATAAACTTGAAAACTTAACATGATTTCCGCAATAAAACATCACACATCTGACATACCACAACTTTTGATGATTCTGAAATAGAGGAATTTCTCATACAGACTGTCAACAGATTATTGAATGCTTAAAGGTGGTCTCCCTTCCCTTTCTCTTCACCAGCTTTATCTGTAATAGGAACCTCCTCAAACTTCATTTCCACCACATTTTTATCCATATTGTCTGGATAAGTGTCATCTAACATGGTAACATTGGTTTCATGTTGGTGTAATGATTTCTTCTGCATCCTTTTCCTAATCATATGAATTATGATAGCAATGACCATAGGAATAGGTGTGAAAATGGCACTTGTAATGGGTGGTGTGATACTAATGTCAGAATCAGGGGGAGGTAATGACACTTTTAGCAAAACGATAGCAATACCAGTGTTTTGTATTCCAGTTTCTATGGCAATGGTGAGTATGTTTTTCTTGGATTGTCTTGCAATGAAAGCTACCAAAGCACCAAAAGCAAAGCCTAAATAAGGTGCTAGAGCTCCTGATAGCAGCACAACAGGAGTCATCACTCTAAATATATACAAGTTGGCATACACTCCAACGGTAAAGACAAAGACAAGAAACAGAGCTGTGACGTATGGGACACATTTCACTATGTTCTTTGCCCAGTTTGGTTTCTTTTTCTGGATCAGGATTCCAATCCCAACAGGAACGAGTAGGCCAAGTAAAGAGAAGATAATGTTTTGATAAGGAATTTTAATGGAACCTGCTCCCTTGTAGATATAATTTATTCCCAAGGAATATAACCACATAGGAATAAAACCTGAAATAATAAAATCAGTGCTGTCAGCAATAACAACATATTTTCCACTTGGAGTATAAATC